>NC_138858.1:54515205-54734895 GCF_965183815.1 Platalea leucorodia | reverse complement strand
AGATGTTCATACTGCTTTCTCAAAAAGCAGAATTATTTAGTACTTACATATTCACAGTGAGCTAGGAGAGGAGGGTGTGGATTCATTTGTTGTGCAGATGCTGACTCTGCCGAGTTGAAAATAGCTTGTGATGGGCCAGCCTGCTGCACTGGAGGTCTGGAGCATCACTGAGGGTTAATGAGCAGGTCTGCAAGGCAGAGGCAGTGAAGATCAAGGGTAAGGGATTGAGGGACTGGCATTTCCAGACCTTAGACTTACTACCTCAGAAACAGGAAACTGCAGCATCAGCAAACAAATTTGTCTGCCTCTTGTTACACCTGAAGAAAGCCAAAAGGGAGGTTGCAAACAAGAAGTAATATTGAGCAATACTCCTGACTCCCTCGAGTGCAGAGCCAGCTCCTCCTCTATAAGAGAACTGAGCTATTTGCCTGTAAGATGGCTCTTAAACTCTACACCACTTTTGCATTTCCAAAGTTGAGTGCCAAGCAGCTGGATCTTTCCAGTCTCTTACTTTTCCCAGTTTGTGGGTGAGCTTTCCACAAGCCAGTAACGTGTCAGGCAGGATGCAGTCACAAGGAAGCTGGAGGAGAGGGAGAGAGCTTTCTCAGAAAGCTGACTTTTGTACTTTTTAGATTCAGACTGAGCTGGGAGTGGAGGCTTGATTCTGTGCAGCGATGCTGACACTGCCGAACTGAAAACACCTCGTGATAACTGGACCAAAGCGCTGCCATGGAGGATCTGGAGCATGATCTCCTCCACAGCCTCTTTAGGTTTCTAATTTCCTAACGGAGGCATAAGCGGTATAAAAATATAACTTATCCTATGCACATCTACGTAGTATAAAAAAATCCACAAGCAGAAGAAGCTCTACAAAAGAAGCTCTACACTCCTAAACAGCCTCATACAGGTACTCAATAAAGCATGTTCTCTATTCTCTGTTTGAACAACCTGAAAAAGTAAAAACCATTCAGCTATAAGCTGCCAGCCAAGAGCTGCCAAACTTCATTTGCCAGAGCATCAGTCATGGCCTGAACTACAGAGAGAACTAGTGAGGAAATGTTAACCTGTGGGTGAAACCAGACACCTTACAAGGAGGCTTTGTACCCACTCTACTGCTGCAGTCCAGACACAAAATTTGTTTCTTTATTTGAGCCTCTAAATTGACTGTCTTTGGTAAAATACTGTAGTCAGGACTTTTGAGCCACTGGACTCTTCCTTGAATTCCTTCCTGGGATTTACACAGACTGATATCCTGCGTTCACAGAATAGCTTAATGCTGGAGAGAATTTTTATTCCAAGCCAGCGCTGGTGTAAACCTGCTGACATGAGTTTCATTTGGTAGTTGTATTACTTTAATCTTAAATAAGTATTATGAAAAGCAGTATAGCTTTGAAGAAATGTTTTCTTGATTTTTTAGTTAATCATTTGCATAAAATTGGTCCTAAGTCTCCTTTTTTAACATAAGCAACATGAGTCAAGGTGTTATAGGCACTTGTAGAGGACATCAGTGATTTAATGTAAAAGCCTCACCAGCACCCTTGATTAGTCTCAGGATCTTACTCTCTTTTAAAAAATGCTAGCTGTGTCTTTAATGCCTATAATTAAGGCAGAATATAACTCCAAAGAAATGATTTAGTGTCTAAAAATAACAACTAGCTGTGCCATGAGATAAAATGCACTTCAGCTGCCCATGATTACACCATCAGCAAAGGCTGGGGAAAAAAAGGCATATTCTCCCTAGGCAAATGCAAAGCTTCAAAGGCAATAAGAGCCTGTCAACCTGCTAATCTCAAGTGGTACCAGAATTGGAACTGCCAGGAAGCACTAAATACTTCCCCAAGAAATGTTTTTCCACAGTAGACATAATACTGTTAAAAACACAGAATACTCCACACTAAAAAAAAAACAAAACAAAAAAACCCAAACAATCCGCAGCACTATTATTCAGTACAACACAAACTGAATTCCATGCTTGCCATCTCACTCTTCTTTTACTTATGTTAGTGATTATATTCCACTATACAGTGAGCACAAAAGGAAGATTATCTGTTGAAGTGTGAGGACATCTTTCAGTCAACATTACTTAATCGTAGAACAACAGAATAATTCAGGTTGGAAGGGACCTCAGGAGCTCTTGAGTCCAACCTCTTGTTCAGAGCAGGGTCAACCAAGAAAGCAAACAAGAATATGTGACAATGGGTGGGGAAACCGGCCCAAGTCACTCTTGAGTTGATCTGCCTTTTGAAGTCAACAGAATAGTACAAACATTATGCTGGAGTAATTAGGCAGAGGGCTTTCTTTAGCTGTAACAGTAGCAAGCAAGAGTTGTACCAGTCTTGTAGCAGGCGGGTTACACGTGGAAGGCATTAGGAAGGGGAAGTGGAAGAATAACGAAGTATTCTACTTCACTTGATGAAAAGCAACAGAGTTTGCTGGGTTGCATGGTGTGGCCTGTGAAAGGACATGTGGTGGCCCAGTAAAACAGGAAGCAGTGAAATCTGCTGAGCTTTGGTTACTGAGGTGGTAAATTACAGAAAAGGGGCAAAGAAGGTTTGTGCCATTCCTGCCTCAGACTAAGTCAGTAAGAAAAGTTCACTGAAGAAAGTCATGCTGCGATGAGTTATCCCAAAATCTTGCCTGTGGGATACGTATTTTTCATCCAACTGAGAAGAAGTTAAATTCAAGACAACTTCTGAATTCTTATTTTCTCCTGAGCTCTTCCCAAAGACAGGTTTACAAAAAATAGCAATGTTGGTATAGGACAGGGTGACATGGAGAATTAAAGTAAAGGCCAAGGAAGATATGTTCTAAAGCAGCAACCTTGTATAATAACTACAGATAAAGACAGGAGGGTAAGTCATGCTGATGCTTTTGTGGATGCCATAGTTTCATCATTATCTTCTCTGTCACATTTGTCATGCTCCACCCCCACAAAAATTATTAATGGAACCATGAAGGACCAAAGAAGCTATCCAAGTGTACACTAACTGAACATCTAAGCGAAAAGACAAATATTTGACATCAGCTTTGGTAAACTGTTACTTCCCATCAGGTTGGATTTAGTGTTGTTTATCCCCAGGAACATCCATCATATATTTTTTGTACTAGGATAGGCTCAAGAAGAGGAGAGAAACCATGTGATTATTCGCTAAGGGCACTTCACTAAGGGCAAATCATGCCTGACAAATTTGGTGGCCTTCTACGATGGGGTTACAGCATTGGTGGATAAGGGAAGAGCAACAGATGTCATCTACCTGGACTTCTGCAAAGCATTCGACACTGTCCTGCACAACATCCTTGTCCCTAAATTGGAGAGATACGGATTTGACAGATGGATAACTCGGTGGATAAGGAATTGGCTGGATGGTCGCACTCAAAGAGTTGCGGTCAATGGCTTGATGTCCAAATAGAGACCAGTGACGAGTGGTGTTCCTCAGGAGTTGGCATTGGGAATGGCACTGTTTAACATCTTTGTTGGCAACATGGACAGTGGGACTGAGAGCACCCTCAGCAAGTTTGCTGACAACACCAAGCTGTGTGGTGTGGTTGACACGCTGGAGGGTAGGGATGCCATCCAGAGGGACCTTGACAGGCTGGAGAGGTGGGCCTGTGCAAACCTCATGAAGTTCAACAAGGCCAAGTGCAAGGTCCTGCACATGGGTCAGGGCAATCCCAAGCACAAATATGGGCTAGGTGGAGAATGGATCGAGAGCAGCTCTGAGGAGAAGGACTTGGGGGTGTTGGCTGATGAGAAACTCAACATGACCCGGCAATGTGCGCTCGCAGCCCAGAAAGCCAGCGGTATCCTGGGCTGCATCAAAAGAAGCATGACCAGCAGGTCAAGGGAGGTGATTCTCCCCCTCTATTCTGCTCTCATGAGGCCTCACCTGGAGTACTGCATTCAGCTCTGGGGCCCCCAACATAAGAAGGACATGGACCTGTTGGAGTGAGTCCAGAGGAGGGCCACGAAGATGATCAGGGGGCTGGAGCACCTCTCCTATGAGGACAGGCTGAGAGAGTTGGGGTTGTTCAGCCTGGAGAAGAGAAGGCTGCAGGGAGACCTTATAGCAGCCTTCCAGTACCTGAAGGGGGCCTACAAGAAAGGTGGAGAGGGACTTTTTACAAGGGCACATAGTGATAGGACAAGGGGTAACGGCTATAAACTGAAAGAGGGTAGATTTAGATTAGACATAAGGAAGAAGTTCTTCACTATGAGTGTGGTAAGGCACTGGGCCAGGTTGCCCAGAGAAGCTGTGGATGCCCCCTCCCTGGAAATGTTCAAGGCCAGGTTGGATGGGGCTTTGAGCAACCTGGTCTAGTGGAAGGTGTCTCTGCCCATGGTAGGGGGGTTGAAACCAGATGATCTTTAAGGTCCCTTCCAACCCAAACCATTCTATGGTTCTATGGTTCTATGATTATTCTTACCATAAATAGAAAAGAAAGTTTCACAGTAGAGAGCAACAGAAATTCTGTGTACAACCTTGCAAACTGCATCTGGTTAGAATCAGAAGCCTTTAATTTCTTTCAAAAGAACTCTTGTATCAGTGAACCTAAATAATATGTGAACATAAATAAATAAAGGTTTTGGGTAAGACCTCTGCCTTCTTCTATAGAGCCGTAGAAATGGTGCCTGTGACTTTATGAAACCATCCTGTGGCCCCTATGTTGACAGCCCATGTTTTATAACAACCAGAGGATGGCTGTTTCACGTGACAGGATGAACAGCCAGATAATCCTGTAAGGCAGAACACCTTCCATCTCACTTGGAAAGCATCCTCTAAATGCAGATAACAGCTATTTATCCTACAGTGTTCTCCTGTTCATTTGGCAGCAAAAAGCTCTGTGAGAATTGAGTAATCCATGCTTTCTGCAGGCCTATGGTGAACTCTGGTAACCCTTTTGCCTGCCACTACTCACTTGTCATGGAGTATACAGGCAGGTTCAAAAATTCCCCTGTGGGCTGGCACTGCTCAGAGGCACAATTTTGCAAACAGTTGTTGATCTGGGTGTCTTCCACTGCACTAGAATAACCTCAGTACTGGGACAAAAACAGCCATTGATAAATGCCCTCCCAGAGAGGCCATGTACACAACAATAGCATATGTTCTGCATTTAATTATGATTTTGCAAACATGCATTGGTAGTAAACACATCAACTAAGCAATAACTGTACAGGCAAGCACAGGCAACGCAGGAGTCCTGTTAAACAAAGAACATCTACTGAAAATTGTACCTACTAACTTAGTGCTTGCTTGCAGCTAATTACCATAGCTTGCAGGGGATGTTGGGACATGTTAAATCAGTGATTTCTGTTTGTGTTTTTTAATTCGCCATTATTCAAATACAATCTACATGAAATACCATCTGTCTCTTTTTTGGTCAAATACGCAAACTGGGCACAATAAGAGGCAACAGGCCCCAACAGTATTACTCAGATTCAGCTCCAATGCCTCTAGCAGTTAGACAATACACCATCAATACAATTACAGTAAGAAATGGTTCAGCTAGACCTACTGTTGAGGTTAGAGCAGCCAATACACCAACCAGCTGAAAGGCTTGTACTAGTGTGACTAGTGTAAATTTTGTAAAAAATGTAATATAATATGTATGTATATATGTGCATATATCTGCATATTTAAGTGTGCTTTTGAACACAGAAATATCACCAAAATGTTAAATACAGCCTAGAAGGAATTCCCATGAAGGTCATGAGATCATGGGATGATCTAGGTTGGAAGGGACCACCCAAGGTCTCTAGTCCAACCTCCTGCTCAAAGTAGGGTCAGCCATGAGATCAGACCAGCGTGCTCAGTGCTTTGTCCAGTCACATTCTGAAATTCTCCAAGGATGGAGACAGCACAGTCTCTCTGAGCAGCTTGCTCTACTGCCTGGCTGTCCTCATGGTGGTAGTTTCTCCTTATATCAATCTGGACCTCTCCTATTTCAAAATATGCTTGTTTCCCACCCTCCTGCCATGTATTGCTGTCATCTCATTCAAGTTGCAAAAGTCAACCACTAGGACTCTGACATTAAACCTTTATCAATTTGCAGACTCTCTATTTTTCCAGTGAAAGTACAGATCCCTGTATGGTAAATTAAAGCCTTCTGAACAAGTAGTGATTTTCTGTAGTCCCATAACAAGTTGTTGAGGACCACCAGCTGGAAAGCACTGTCAAGACACATTCCCAATTAAAGGAGAGAATGGCTTGTCAAGTTTTAGCATGGAAGACTGGGGAGCAGAAGAGTAGAGCACTAGTCTAAGTGGAAGATGAGTCTCAAAGATGAGACTTGGCAGCAGATGGCTAGCAATGGAGAAACCTTAACATAGCAGATGAAGTAATTTTATTAAGCTGGAGAGGAAAAAGATAACAGAGAGAACATCATCTCTGTTCACTAATGAGAAAGAGCTGGCACCCAGACTGCTGTAAATCAGTTGAGCTCCAGTTCATTTAGTGGAGTTATATGCCTCTTACACCGCCTCAGGATTAGGCCTGAAGTATCTTATTCCCTAAGGAGCTATTCCTTGTCTCGTTCTATGTATCATCTTCCATGTGCTGGCACATTATACACCAGCAGGGAGTTGCTTGTTATGTCTTTACAGTGCTGCACTGTACGGTAATTCATTGCTCACTGACATGTCAGAAATTTTTTTAATGATGCGCCTCTGCTGCTCGAAAATAGGGTGAGCTCTGAATATTAAGTTTTATTTGCATTCAGCATTCATTTAGATCAAGTGCCAAATCCAACATCCTCATAGAATAGCTCAAACTACTTTTGCCACATTCCTGCTGTTTGAGCAAATAATCATTATTCATTGTTCCTTCTTTGGCACAAGTCAAAGGTGGAAAAGTCATTACAAGGACAAACGGTTCTGACAAAAAGTTTGTAGGATGCTAGAAGGGGCACAGGCAGTCTACTTGCACCACTGTTTAGTAAGATTGAATGAGGGCTACATTAAACAGCTCTTGTCTGCAGGATAGAAGGAGTACGTGGAAGGATCACGTTCAGGTTTAAAATAAGAGCTATCCCAGGGATATGGCGGTGCATATTTACATTCTAAGCCAAGCTGAATTTGCAATCATCTGATGCAATTCTAGTATCAGTCACTGAGTCTAAGTCATTCCATGATATCGCTCTAGATCTTTAATTACATCCCCTGTCTAGGCAGGTACTCAAGTATGTGCTAAACTCTCACTTCAACAGAACTACTCACGTGCTTCCAAGTTAAGACACATGCTTGACTGAGTGTCTTGCTTAATTGTGGCGGAGCTTGATTAATTTCTAAGTCAAACTAAGTAAAGATTTTCACAGATCAAAACGGATTTAGATTGGCCCCTCAAACTAGGTGCAATATCCCATGCCAGGGTGGATAAAGCACAAGGGTTAAATAGAAGCATGACACAACATGATTCACATCATTTTGATTTTTAATGAGGCTGTTAGGTAGATCATTCACTGATATAAATCAGCATAGCCCCATCAAAGTTGACAAAACAATGCTGATATGCAATTGCTCAGATTTACTAGCATAACAATAGAATCATAGAATCATTAAGGTTGGAAAAGACCCTTAAGATCATCGAGTCCAACCGTTAACCTAGCACTGCCAAGTCCACCACTAAACCATGTCCTCAAGCACCACGTCTACCCGTCTTTTAAATACCTCCAGGGATGGAGACTCAACCACTTCCCTGGGCAGCCTGTTCCAATGCCTGACTACCCTTTCAGTGAAGAAGTTTTTCCTAATATCCAACCTAAACCTCCCCTGGAGCAGCTTGAGGCCATTTCCTCTCGTTCTATCACTCGTTACTAGGGAGAAGAGACCGACCCCCACCTCGCTACAACCTCCTTTCAGGCAGTTGTAGAGAGCAATAAGGTCTCCCCTCAGCCTCCTCTTCTCCAGGCTAAACAATGCCAGTTCCCTCAGCTGCTCCTCATAAGCCTTGTGCTCTAGACCCTTCACCAACTTCGTTGCCCTCCTCTGGACACACTCCAGCACCTCGATGTCCTTCTTGTAGTGAGGGGCCCAAAACTGAACACAGTACTCAAGGTGCGGCCTCACCAATGCCGAGTACAGGGGCACTATCACCTCCCTGGTCCCGCTGGCCACACTGTTCTTGATACAAGCCAGGATGCCATTGGCCCTCTTGGCCACCTGAGCACACTGCTGGCTCATGTTCAGGCGACTGTCAACCAACACCCCCAGGTCCTTTTCCGCCAGGCAGCTCTCCAGCCATTTGTCCCCAAGCCTGTAGCGTTGCATGGGGTTGTTGTGACCCAGGTGCAGGACCCGGCACTGAGCCTTGTTGAATCTCATACAATTGGCCTTGGCCCATTGATCCAGCCTGTCCAGGTCCCTCTGCAGGGCCTTCCTACCCTCCAGCAGATCGACACTTCCACCCAACTTGGTGTCGACTTCCACCCAACTTGGTGTCAGTAGGATGCCAAAGTGAGGAGCACAGAGGTCCAGTATCCCAAGGCTGCACACCAGCTCTTAGCTCTGCTACCTCATGCCAATGCAGTGCAATTGCAATACAATCTTCAATACCATAATACCGATTCACAAATTCTCTGCATAGCAAATGACAAAGATGAACTACATTTACTGTTATGCTAGTGCTCCTAGTGTAGCTTTTCCTCATTCATCAGTTTAATATCTGACCCATCTGCTGGACAGCAAATGAGATCCAGGTTTCCTAATGATGTCTCAGTTAATACACACACTGTCAAGCAATTGTCAATGCATGCAATTTAAATCTGAATGATCTGGCTAAACCAAACTGGATTTTTTTCCATTGACCCTAATGGATTATCTCCATTCCGGATTTCAGGTTTCCAGTGTCTCCTGTTGAGATGCTTTAGCCTACTCATGAAAAAATACACCTTTCTTTATAAATACAAAAGCTAGAAAAAAAAGTCTATCCATTGCACCAAACTGTTTCTGCTCAAACTTCCTAAAATAATTCTCCTTCAAGCAGAGTCCATGTTCAGAAAACCTCAGCTCTATAAAAAAAAATGAAACAGTCATAATTTTTTTTTAAAAAGATCTTTAGATCAGAAACAATAAGCTTTGATTCTAACTCACTTTAGGTTTCAGCTATAACCATTTATAATACTGTAAATCTTAAAGCACTTCAGGAGCATTATAAACCATTTGATAAAGCATTATCAACTGTTTTCCCATTATTTTACAACTAATCGAAAGGCTGCATAATTACTGTACAATCAATAAAAGTAAATCATAAATTCCATGCTTACAGTATTGGCTTTATCTCAAGTATTCCAATTCCACTGTGATTAGATTTGGGATGTGAAATGTTGGGGTTTTTTTGAGGAAGCCAGTATTGAAAGGAAATAAAAATGCTTAGAGAAAATGCTTAGAGAAAAATATTAGAATGTTGCTGTAAGTGACAAACCTGAGCCATCTCTTACAAACTCTGTCTCTCCAGCACTAAAAAAATATAAAACAGTTATGGGGCCTTGACCTATATGTGAAACTTATCTGGTGCGAGGTGCAAAAAATGTATCTGTTTATATCAAGAATAAAAAGGGAAAAGCAAAGTTCATGCTAAAGCTACATGAAGTCACGACAGATATATAGATAATATGCTTTAACCACTCTGCTCTTTTCTGAATTGTTGTGAACAGGAGTCACCACTGACTGTAAGGCGTACAAAGGCAGGAACAGATAAAAAAGCATTTTCAGTATAGCTGATGCTTGGTGCTTACATTCATGAAATATTTATGATAACAAGGGCTTAACAAAATCTCCCAAAAGACCATACATCGACAAACCAGTACATAGTTGCAAATATTTCAGATTAAAAGCTATAATCAACAGGAGCTAGGCTCTGAAGAAGGAGGTAAGCTCCTGTTAACTCTTGTGTGTATGTAGCTCCATATGCATTTTCATGACTGGCCATCAAAAAGAGGAGTTGCAGCAAGAGAGGTAGTGGAGACTCCTGAGTTGCCTTAAAGAAGTGACACCATTTTAAATTTCCTCCTCCTTAATCCCCCTGCTGTTATGTGGTGTTCATCCTCCTTCCCTCAGCCCACAGGAACACAGAATCTCCATAGTTTCAGCACCAAATAGAAAGCTAAATTGTATGGAATAGTTATTTTTAGGAAAGCATAAACACACACAGTTAAACAGAAATAACGAAAGGGCACATCCCTTGTCTCCAACAAAGGTGAAAACAAAAAGCCCAGTTTTCGCCTCCTTTCCACACCTGGTGTAGGACTTGTAATGGAATAAACACACAGTCTACTTTGTGGATTCAAGTCAGGCAGAAGCAGTTTAGCTCTATAGCTATAGGAGAGAATGCAGAGCAACAGAGTTCAGCCTTCTATCTATATGAACTCTGACTTAAAAGAAAGTACTAAGGCTTACATAAATTTAGAACATATATAAATTGCTCCATGAAGGGGCCCGATATGGCAGAGCAGCATCTGCATAGAAGGGAACTTTGTTCCAGCAGATGTACCCCTGTGGGCCTGATAACTCAAAATCTGCAGCTGTGTGGCTTTGACATACCTCTGCTCAGCTGGTCCATCTCTTCCTTGTGACGCTGTTGTGCCCTTGACAAGCTGTCAAGCCTAGCAAGGCTTCCACACAATTTATTATCTGAAAAATAACAATGTTTCAGGCATCAAAAGATGCTTATTTTGCTCCTCCTGTTGCCAACTGGTTTATCAAGACTGACTTACCAAAAATTCAAGCCTTTCATATTGTTTTCCTGGCATGTGGTATCCAAAGAAGTAGAGGATTTATAGCTTCAGATGTTACTGATGGGCTACAACAGAGCAGTGTTGGCTGTTATTTACTAAATCCTACTTTACTTCTCTTCACTGGTTTTGTGTTCATACAAGCTATTCCCCATCTGACCTGCATCAGGGACCACTCAGCCCACTGCCTATGAGGCAATTAGGTGGATGGAGCTTACGGGCTGACACAGTACAGTGCTCTGTCCATTTGGCATTCATTTCTGACATCACCATATATCTTCTCTCTAAACTGCTTTTGTTAAATAACTTGCTAAACTAGTAAAGTTAAACTACATGATCCTCCAGCATGGTAGTCCACCTACTCATGTAATGACATGAGATCTGCCATCTGCAAAAACTACTTTCTCTGAAAGTAGATAAAAACATAATTAAAACCTTCTTCAGGGAGGCATTTTCTGCATGGTTGTTAATTCAAGGCTTGTGGTATTCTTAAAATATTTTACTTTTTTAAATTGAGTTTTGGGGTACTAACAAAACTTGTCATAATACCTATTGACGTAAAGCCACAATCTGCTTTTGTATTTTCCTTCACAATTAGGCAAAAGTTAAAAGCTCCCAGGCCTAACTCAGAGCTAGTATTCTTCCTCCACCCTGAAAGGACGGTTTGCTTCAAAACGGCACCAAGATAAAAATGTTGTCTGGCTTTCAAAGCACCTCTTTGGCACAGGACTACACTACAGATTTCCTTCCCCCTGCCTGAGCCACATGAGCCGTCTGTCCCTTTCTCCGCCACCCAGCTCTCACCATGCAGCTTTCCGTGTTGGGGACTCTTGAGCAGGGCTCACTAGATATCAGCCCCTCTACGGGGCTTGGATCTAAACGAACTCAAGAGAGGACATATCAGTGAAGAGCTGGGAGCTGGAGTAGCACATGGGAGACTTTCTTTGCTTGAGTCCAGATCACAGCAGCAAGTTCCAAACGTGACATGCAAAGGGGTGAGGGGAAGAGGCAAGGGGACAGGGTTAACCTCACATACCATCAAGCAGAGCCTGCAGAAGGGCTATGTAGCCACTGTGAATCAAGCCTAGGACTTCATGGTGTGAACAATCACTAAATCTGAACTTGAAGGCAACCTAAAGTTCAGCCCACAAGTCCGGTATGGACAGGACCTAAAACATGCCAAGGCCAGTGGAAGAGGCTTGGCATCATTGTAAGACTTGCTGTCACACATGGATGACTTCACTTTCTAAGAGCATAAAGGTGGCAGTGTCCAGGTATTAAAGCTTGAAATGACAATGTGTCTGTCTGAAGAGAGTCTGTCCTGGCAGGAAGGAAACAGAACTAGCATGTCCCAGGCAGAAGCAGTCCCCACCCTCCCACCTGCACACATTCAGGCACCCCATTTTAACTTTCAATAGCCAAGCAATGCCACTTGCCTGAGAGAGAGAGCAGCAACAACCCAAGGAACAGCAGCTGCAAAGCTGCACCAGCGCAATGCTGATTTACCTGCAGGGTGACAAGAGGAAAAAGTTAAACATTTCTGTCTTCGGGAATTAAAATGACTGTCTTACTGCTTCGTCTCAGTGCATGAAGAGCAGCACATTGGCATGCTGCAGCTCCCAGTGAAGGAGCTGCCCAGCAAGCTTCCAGATGACAGCTGGAGCTGCTAACAGAGGAGCTGCATCTTAGCAAGAGAACAGGCTGTCTTCATCCATTTTTGGAGGCTACAACATCCGTCTGTATCTACAAAAATTGGAGGCAAATCTTCAAGTGGTGTAAATCTGCATGGCATCAATAACTCCAAAGGATTGGTGCAAGTTTATATAAAAGGAGGAGTAATCTCAGATTTGGTAGACACCCATAAAGGTCTTAGGGCAGTAACGATCGCTTCGTCCTCTATTTGTATGACCCTGTCCACAGCGGTACTTTGGGCCACATGTGGCCCCTAAGCTGCTGAGGCAACTAGTAACAGTAGTAGCTAACAATTCTCACAAAACACTACACAACACCAAAACATGCAAAGGATAAATTACATGAAAAATTATAGCTTTACCACCGTGTTTGCTTTATAAGACCTACACCATGTCCTACAGAGCAAGGGGTATTGGCAAAGCTATCAATACTTCAGCCACAAAATGCTATATTGATACATTTATTCAGCTTTTATGTCATATTAGTTTCCTTCAGCTTTACACGAGATGGTTGCTGTAGCCTAGATGGCCTCAACAGAGTTTTATGCTTTCCGGAAATCTGAGTTCATTTAGAACATGAAGAAAGATAAGCCAGACTCTCTTTTACATGGTGTTTATAATTCAGCATGCAAAAGGTTAATGATCTCTTGAAATACGTGTCTGTATATTTGACTTTCATAACTTTTTTTCCTTAACTTTTACCTAACGCAGATCTCTGATCTGTTTAAGGCATTTATGCCAGAACAAGAGAGGGTCAGGCAGGAAACAGAAAACAGAGAGAGGAGGGAGAATACCAGAACTGGGGCCTGGGAAGGGGAGGGAAGCTTGCAATATCACAGAAGTCAAACTGCTTATGGAACAGGTTTTGGGTTTTATGCCGGCACCAGTCTAATAGTGTTTGCAATATCCTAGCCATATTCAGCATACCAAATTCTACACCATAAAAAGCAGTCAAAATGCAGAAATGCAGTGCCATGCACAGAGAATTCTGATATTTCAGAATTGTTTTCTTTCCAAATAGCAACAGTACTGGTTGTAGACCAGTAGTACAGTCTACCAATAGTAGACTATTTTCTGTAAAAAAAATCTGAAAAAAATCCTTTCTGGAATTACCCAAATCCGACCAGGTTGAAGTGCTTTGTTTAATCTCTGTCATCTGACATATCACACATTGCATCATGGCATGCCATAACACATTAAACGTATTTGAAATGTCAAAAAATTAAATGAAAGGTTCTTAAATCATCCAAACACCCCAACATCTCATATCTTGTTCCCAGTAACAGTGGTTAAATGTTTCTGACTTTGCTGAACTGAGACAAAATTGCCATTAAAAATTCTGCTAAGAAATTTTTATTCTGCTTTGCCTTCTGCTTTTCCTAATCCCCAGGATTAAATGTCTCCATTTTCCCCATTCTCAAATGCGTAAAGAGGTGACAGATACATTTCACATGCTCTGAAACTGGAATGGAAGCATTTTATGTCCTGCATTTTATGCCCTGTTCACCCAGTTGTGAAGGTCAGTACAAGGTAGAAGCAGAAGGCCGGGCGAGCCAGGCCTTCAGTGAGCTAATGGTGCTCTGAAGGGACTGTGAGGCAGTACACTGTTGCAACATGCCTACACTAGAGCGGCTATTAGTCTGCTGAAAACTGAAATGGCACAGTGGTAGAAAAAGCAAATTAGAAACATGCTCAGGTATTGGGGTTTGACCCTCTGCTTGCAAGTCTGATTTAAAAAAAGTTCAATGTTTTTATTATATCTGGATAGGCTGCAGGTATGTTGTTAAGACAGGTGTAGGAATTTGCGTTGCTCTGATTCTTTCTGGCTCGCTTCTTAGCTAGCATTAATACTTGTCAGCCTTTCATAGCTAAGGGTAAATTTGGGCCTAGTTCTCCAAGAAGCATTGTTGGTGGTGTGGACTGGACTCATGAAAAGAATTCATTTTGTCACAGATGAAGCTTGCAATATTCCAGAAGTCAAACTGCTTATGCGGCAGCCTTGATCTGGGCTGCTTTCTGTGCATCTTTCACTATTACGCTGTTGTTTTCCAAAATGAATTACTAGTCCAGCCTGCAGAACTGATGCTTAGCACTAATTGCTTAGTGCTGTATCTTTGCCTTATCACAGACAAACATCCCCATCTATTTTAGCCTTGAATTAGTCCAAGTTTCTTCTCATCTGCTGTTAATTCAAAGGCTTTTTTACAATAGTCACTTTCATTCTCTTTCTCTTTCATCACCTGTCGCTTCCACTCTCTCTCAGTGTCAGTCTTTACCCTATCTCCTCACTGCAGGAAAAAAGAAAACCAACCTCCTCCATACCAGGGAAGAACACATTTTGAATGACCTATATATTTCCACCTTATCTTGCAATATCTGTTTCTACAGTGACTGTAATGAATACACACACAAATCAAGCAACCTGATTTTTTTCACTTTACTTTTCCGTTTTCTGGAGGTGATGAATTTTAATGTCTATGGCTCCAAGAGACCCACAACAATGTCAGGTCACAGCACAGGATCAGGAGAGATGAACGCTATCCCAGCTGCTCTACTTATTGCAGTCCTTGCTGTATCAGAAGCTGAGCCTCAGAGACTGGGAGCAGTGCTCTTTGGTATTCAGGCTCTGACTAGGATATGGATGTTCCCACATGTTGGAAGGTTTCAGTCCCAAAGTCTGACACCAGTTTCCTCTGTTGTCTTGGGAAGTCACCAAACCTCTCTATGCCTTTGTAATGGGAAGCAATAGTTCTTGCCTGTCCACTGCAGGATCTTTGAGATGGCAATAATTTTTTATTATTAGTCTCTACAATGCCAAACACAACAGAACACTTATCTAGATCTGCAGGAATGACTGTATTACAAACACTGGGAATAATTAGGAATAGCCAGTAATGCTGTTTTGCGTCATGGCTCATCTCAAGTAGTTTCTATTGCTTTGTCGGGACTACACAAAGATGGACCACGTTGGGGTCAGAAAGCAGATATCCAAAGCTGTAAGCACAGTCAGAAGACGGCTTCACCTAAATTCCCACTGAGGTTTTTAATTTCTGAAAACATTAAGCACAAGCAAAAGACCTGGGGCATGCTAGGGACGGAGTTTATAGTGCATCCTGTGCTCTGCTGTTAACAGTTCTTTGCATGGAGCCATACCTACACAGTGGAAACTAAAACAGACAAGAGTGGGACTGTTGATTTACCAGGCTAGTATTTCTGCTGAGGACAGCTGTGTAAATCAACTTAGCAGCTACTCAACTAAGCTAAAGCAGCAAATTTCCCTAGTATAACCCACGGACCAGGTAAGGATGTGAGTCTTTCACAGCCTTGTACTGTGGAGACTGGCTGTGTAGTGCAGGCTGTAGAGACTGAGAGGAAATTCCTCACTTAATCCCTTGTAGCAGCCATCACATCAGCAAAGATTAACCAACAGCTATCCACATCTTCTAGTAGCTGCCTTTCTTTCAGGAGCAAATAACTCACTCAACAAATTCTCACCAACAGTACCTGCTAGAAATATTGAGTCCTTTTAAAACAACTTAAAAAAAAATAGCCAACAAACAAGCAGTCTAAACTAACACAGTAGATATTTCATGAAGAGTGGGGGCACTTCCCACATTGAGGGTCTAGTTCTGCAAACTCTACTCATCCTGCTTGTGATAGTTACATCCTGTTCATAGATAAAGGACATGAAGTTACAATGGCAGATTATGAAAGCTTTGGTCAAGTTAATATGCTGGCAACAGACTCCTCCCATCAATGTTGCATCCTGTGCAAGTAAATCTACCACTCACATCTCTGAAAGTTCAGCTGACTTGAAAGAGCAGATGGCTCATGTTGGGGAAGACTAAGACAGTCTGCATAAGCAAGCACTTTGAATAATTCGCCGTTCACCATCTTCTTCCTAGGGGCTTATACGGTCTGTGTTATCCACGCACCATGCAGTCTGCCTGTTCCAGTGAAGCAGTGGCCTGAGACTGTGCTCAGTTTATCTATCAAATTATCAAGAAACAAATTATTTGCCAAAGTCACACAGTAAAGCTGGCACTTAGCTAGCTGAATCCTTCCTCTTCCTAACTATTGCAAGGTGCTCCTATGAGGTGCTCTCCCCTTTTGTTCAGAGGCTGACAGGTGTACT
Source organism: Platalea leucorodia (assembly GCF_965183815.1). Classification (NCBI taxonomy): domain Eukaryota; kingdom Metazoa; phylum Chordata; class Aves; order Pelecaniformes; family Threskiornithidae; genus Platalea; species Platalea leucorodia. The sequence goes on along the minus strand of NC_138858.1, from coordinate 54,718,344 downwards.
GTTTTTCTTGTTTCCTGACTCAAATGGCCATTCCCTGATGACTAGCAAGAAGCCACACCCATCCTGTCAGAGTCAGGCTGAGCTACAGTGATCCGGCACTTTTGACTGCCAAGTCTAAATAGCATCAACTGTTATGCCTAAGTACAGAACAGATGCCCCTTAAAACAGTCACAGCTGGTTTACTACGCAGCAGGCCATCTGCTCATGCAACACAGATGGCTAAGAACAGAGCAGCTTTGGGCTTTGCTCTTTTCCCTGGCTTCAGGTCAAAATAAGATGAGAGTTTTGATCTTCATATTATCAGAGAGATGACCTCTCTCTGACTGAGGAAGGCTTCTTCAACATGTAGGACAGTGTCACAGTCAACAGAGGCAGAGCAGCTGCAGAGCGCTCCAGGGGGCTGCTCCAGCAGATCAAGGAGATCCAGGAGATCAAGAGGTCCTCACAGCACACCGCTCCTCTAAGCACATGCACAGATACAGAAACAAAGAGCTTCTGTGGACCCTCATGTCCTCAGATGCAAGGAGAAAGAAATCTTTTAATGATCACGCTTTTTACAAAATTGTGAAACGCTCAGATACCACAGCAGTGTCTAAGAAGAGAAAGAGGTTTAAAAAAAGAAGCAAGCTGTGGAAATGAGGAAAAAAATATGGCTTGAAGAAGGGTACAGACTAGGCCTAAATCTAGGGCTTACAGCTCTAGGGTCTCATACATCTCCTCTAACTCATTTGGGATGTATTTAGCTGACTATGTTGCACTGATTTATATTCTGAGGCTCCTATTCTGAAAACTAGAGAGTTTGAGCAAGCTTGAAATCTGTTTTCAAGTACATGGATAATCCAGCTGAAGTAAAAAAGATTACTTATGTGCCTAAAGTGAAGCACATGCATAAATGCCTTGCTGAATAGGGATTAAAGTAATCAAGACAATTTCCACAGGTGAAAGACTTGCCACTGATACACATGCGTAGTGTTCCTGAAGCAGCCATCAATACGTGAATTTTACTTCCAGCTTTACAAAAAGACAGACACTGACAATGACATAGAAAATGGATATATGCAAGATAGCTGTTCAATGGCTAGAAAAAACAGTAACATATGTGCTAAATCTTTAGGATTCTCATTCACAAATAACCTCATTGTCACTGTGAGATAATTACAGACAAAGCTGAACGTGTACACTTTGCTGAAGTTCCTCCTATTAACGTAAGAGGCCTTCTGAGATCCTATAAAGACCAAAAATTCAAGTAGTGGCAGGAAAAATGATCCTTATTTAAAAACCTCGTGTCTGACTTAGGCCTGGGTCTTAAAGAGTTCCCTGGAGCTCTAGATGAATTCGGATAAAGGTACATGAATGGGAATTTGAAGGGAAGGGGAAGGGTAGGGATACAGCAAAGAACCATGCTCCCAATTCCTGCTGTAAATGGCAAGCAGCTCTGAAATTATTACTCATCTTCACATGAACTCTTTTTCCTATAATAGTGACTTCAGTGTGTTCAGTTGTCATTTCACTTCAATGGGTAAAGCAACGTAACTTATGAGAAATTAATTACTTCTTCTTTTTCTTCAAAAATGCATCCACAAAGTAGAGTTGAGTTAACTTGGAATTCACTCTCTGACTTTGATTTCCTAAGCCTCAGCATAAGGCAGGGTTACGAGCTATAGATTGAGAGTTTGACAGTACTTTACAGGAAGATGTCCTCTCGTGTTCCATTCAGGTGAATTTGGGGTCTGGATTGTTTATTCTCAGCACCCTCCATGTTCTGCACATCTTCACAAGTGTCCTTCAGCTTACTCTCAATGAATTTTAATTTTCCCCAGACCACTGTCAGCTTCTGACCTAGGCTGTAGCAAAACAAACAGTCTCAATTCAAAGCCAAAGCAACACTGCAGATGATTGAAATGAGTAGAAATGGTTCTGCATAGCATACAGAGAGAACAACGTTCTGCCTGTGAACTTTTTTCTAGAGCTAGAGGAGTCCACCTGCAAAAGCCAAAAATGGCACGTTCTGTTGGCTTTCATTCAGCCAAGACCAGAAGCTCCTTGAGAAATGGCTGACAAAATCTTCAGTCTAGTAGTCCAGAAAGCATCTGCTTCTTTTTGTTACCACAGCAGGTCAGCATTTCCCATACTTGAACACACGTGTCCATGCCATTCCTTAGGAGGTGAGCATGAGTCCTGGAAATTGAGAATTTTCTTGGAACACAGGCATTTTGAAGCTTTAAAATCACTTGCAACATTTTCATGCTTTGGCTGATACTGTCTCTCATTTCCTTGTCTGTTTCTGAGAAGCTGGTATAAGTCCCTCCACTCTCAAGCCATGCTCGCAGCATCAGAGCAGAAAGTCACACAACTCAGACAGAGCAGGATAGACTAGTAAGTAATCTCCCACTCTAACGGCCAACAGAGATCTCATCACTCATTCTGCACTTATCACACATAGCATTCTTCTTATTGGTGTCACTTTATTCTGCATCTAAACTTTCCTGGAAAAATGACTGGAATGTGAAACAGGCAAAGACAGCAAAATCAAAATTACAGTTACGAGTCAAAACACAGAGAGACCGAAGCCCAAAGCTGCTTACTCTTTTGCCATAGAGCTTGTCTGGATTTGCCCCATATAATCAAGGGCAATGTCTAGACAAATAGGGCAGTGACTAGAAAAAGAACCAGCACAATGAGAAGGAAAAAAAAATCATACCTGTGAATTTTAGCCTAACTTTCAAGTGACACTGTGCAGTTGTTGCCTGTACACAGATGTAGTGCTACATTTAACATTACTGATGCACATGTTCTGTGAAACACTCCTGTAAAATTCTCTTATCTAACAAAGCTGTCATTATAACAGTATCCTGGGAACAAGGAGAAGGATAAATGAGATTTACCGTTCCCCAGTATGATATTTAATAACATGACAATAAGTTTATTGGCTAGTTGTTACTTCAGTAGCAGCTCTCTGCCACTAGACATTGATCATTCTTTGGGTGAGCTGGATTCATGACATTTCCACTCATTGTGGCTTGTCACGTAGCTTCCAGCTCCCGAAAACAAGCTGTTCTCCAGCTGCAAGTCCCTGTGCTTTGGGCCTTTAACTGCACCTGCTTATATTTGCTCAAATACAAGAACTGAAGGAACTATGAAGTCCTGCTGCACTTGCCGGCCAGTGTTATGCGTATGAATCTTGTTGGATAAATCTTGTCCAGTGCATAAAGGCCTCTGTACAGATAAACTGCTAGCTTTCAATGGCATTCCTCACTGTAGTCTAAGAAGAATTTATTTTATAGAGACTTCCAAGATTCAGGAATTTGCTCTTCCTTAAAAATACAAATGAGAGTAGGTCTACGATGCTTTTTTTTTTTTACAAGTAGGGTCTCAAAAAGGTTTCCTTTGCTGTCTCCTTGAGTTAATATGTATATTGTTTTAAATAAAAAGTTATTTGGGAAATGAGTGGAGACTCTTAACATGGTACTATTAGGAAACATTATGGTCCTATGAGAAATGCAGGGACAAGACTATCAATTGAGTCTCCGACTTGAGACTAAACTTGTTCTGTTACATCTCAGATCAGTGACCTAAACAAAAGCAGCAAGATGTAAGCCCTGGTGCCTTTTAATTCTGTTCTTCAAAGAGGAGACAGTGCCCACTCCTCCTTCTCTGATAGACCAAGCTATATGTTTTTGCTATGGGAAAAGATAACAATTGTTGCTGTTGTTGTGCTCTTACTGTCTTAATTTGGTACTCTGGTTGGTTCTGAACATAGAGCTAATTCCTACTCTGTAAAGGTGTTTCTCAAAGACTCTTTTTTCCATCACTTCAGAGTACTTCATGTACTAAGTAAGTTATTTGCTCCAGCTGAATATTTAATGAAATTAAAGTTTTGGACATGAAGAAAACAAGTTCACATTCAACTCTAATGTGGTAGGATGAGAGAAAAACACTAACAGATATTATGCACACAGTAACATTTGACTGACTACTGACAAGTAGGCTTGGCAGAATCCCACAGACATGCATATAGCAGGCAGGATGCACAATTCAGGTAACCACTCACGCTGCCCGAACTGGGACTGGCAAACAATACTGGACAAATTGTGAGGCATTCAGTGGCAGACAGATATTTGCATGACAAACCAGCAAGTGCCACTAAAAAAAATATATGTTGCTTGGTTAATTTGAACAGGGCTACGTTCTGAGAATGACCTTCTGCTTCGCCTCATTTCCATTTGAGTCTACAGTTGGAAAGCCAAAGCTTTCTTCCTTAAGAGTGCTACCATTAAGCAATGCAGAGAAACTGGGATTCAGAGCAGCCAACACTTCAACGGCTGGATTGCACCTCTGAAGACTGCAAAAGAGAAGCTATGTGTTGCAAGAGCATGTTGACTCAGTGGGCGAGTAGGCATATTTGGCACTAGCAGGAGCTTACAAGTGCTTGTCAAAGTTAGCGAAGTCTGAAGTAGAGTTTTATCTCTACAGCCAAGACTGGGCATAAATGAAAAGATGTAATAACTGGCATTTTCAGGTTGTAGAAGACATTACAGTATGGTCCTGTTACATACAAATCCAGATGTTTGAGCTTCATAAGGTACAATGAGATTCACTATTTTTAAGGATACACCGCATAGATATTCCTACTAAATTCATAATGACAATACTTGTTACAGCCAAAGACTGTAGTAGAAACAAGTAGAAATGGGTAGAGAAAGGAAATGTGGAAACAGCCATCCCAGACATGGACATGTCCCCTTCGGCCCTCTGCAAGAAATGTTGCTCTACTACTAATTATCTAACCAGTAAGTATCTCCATCGAGTAATTGGTCAATGACAGGTATACATGGCTTTGAAAAAGACTGAGAAAGCAACTGGAGGTGGATGCTTTTAAAAATGAAATGCCTAGATGGGTGCTCTAATCCATCTCTTGTACAGGTGTTAGTGGCTGCATTCTGTTCCCAGATGCCCATTGTCTAATGGAAACTTTACAGAAGAGTCATATGCCTTGTTTCTTCACTTTCATGAAGGCACTGGGCAGGACACAGGAGGCCTTCAGCTATGTTATGCCACATTAATCTATGCAGAGATTTATGACCAAGAAGAGCAAAGTAGTCAAGCGTGACTTGAGGAAAAAAAAAATAGTCTCTTTTTTTTCTTTTTGTGGTACTTCTATTCCTGCTGTCTGAATCCACAGAGCTGATCAAGAGCTCTGAAGCAATTCATATTTTCTGCAGTTTGTTCATCTGATATTGGCCAGCCAAACCTAGCTGTTGCTCATACTCCATCCCTTGACTTCATGGGGCATAAGTAATTAATTTGCTACCTACCTGTTGCAGATGATAAGCCAGAATTATACACTCAAAAGCAAACCTGATTTTGGTTTCAGCATTGCAATCCCAAGCCAAGGCCAATGTCTCTCTGCTGTCTCCCTGGGAATGGTTTGCAGTTCTTTCTTTGCAGTGCTGTGACTAGCTCTTTGTATCTTCCTATTCATTTCCTCCTTCAGCTCCCCACCGCCAACTGCATGTCAGACTTTTCAGTACAAGGTTATGAATGCTTTACTGGCCTTCTTGTCTCATTGTTTTTGAAACTTTGCAGCAAGCAGGATATGCTTCTGTTTCAATAAAGTGAACATTCAATCTTGGTCTAAATGCCAGCAAAGCGACTAGGGAAAAGAACAATAAGTCAAAACACCCAGAGACAATAAAGTTAAAAGTAGGCTGTCACATTCAGATCTTTGTTGCATCCTTCTCTTCATCAAGAACTTTGAATTATGAATCTTAAGCAGGGCAGGGGACGTGTCTAGCATTATTTTCATGGCACTGATGCATGAACTCATTCAAGATGGGGGAAAAGTAAATATTATGATGCTTGGCACTAGATCCCTATAGCTTTGATGTCCTTTGAAGTTTCATACTGCTTCAAAGCAGGAGGAGCAGTTACTTGTGCTGTTCAGATTACAAAGGCCTGCCAACAGGGGCGTAGCTCACATACATACTGGTCTATCCAGGTCCTGAGTGGTACTGTCATCTGGCACTCAAGATTCTGCTTCATTTGTTCTCATGCTTATGCTAATAAAAAAGTGCTATTGCCACTATTGGGATCTTGCTCATCCAGGAACTGCAAAACACTTTGCAAAAGGTCAGTAAAAATCCTGACAACATGTTAATGAGTGCAGAAGTCATCCACAGTTTAAAGGGCTTTCTCATAATACTTCAAGATAATCTTCCAAAAAACTGAAGAGTGGGTCACAGAACAGCCATCACAACAATCTAACTGAGACATCGCTGTTTTGCTCTCATGGGAGCTCTCCATCGACTATTGCAAAATGGCTTCTCCTTCTTAGTATTTTGTTGGCTTCTTAGTTTATCAGCAAATAACAAAGACTATATATTGAGCCATCTGTTAGGGAAGTCTGTGATTTGATCAGAGCTACATTTATACAGCTAAAGGCATTGATTTGTACTGAGCAAATCTTTCTGGAATGATACAGATTTAATCGCAGGTGAATATTATGCAAGTAGCATTTCAGTGACAGGCAGGCGAGCTGATAAGATCTTTGTCCTCACTGTACAAATGAGTTTGGGTGCATGTGGACAGAAGATGAAAAAGCGGCTACGAAAAGAAGGGAAATAAAGCTGGATTATTTAATAATAAATAATAATAATAATGATGATGATGGGAAACAATGCTTTTTCGTCTGAAACAAACAGCAGAAAATATTGAGCAAAGCTCTCAAGGAAGGTTGTTTAGAGAATGCGAAAACATTTACTATGAACTGAAATACCACATATGTCATTGGTAGGAAAACAGTTAAATGTGAAGATCTCTCCTAACTCCACATATTCACCTCTTCAATGAGTCAAATTGATTGATGACTTTTTGAAATCAGTGTAATAATAACAAAGTCAAATCTGACCCACTCTGTTTAACCTTAGCTGTCAACTTTAAACAATGGAAACAAGAGATTAAAGCATGCAAAAAATCTCAAAGTCAGAGCTGCTGAAATATATATCTTTCTGCTGCAACTGCCTCTGGAGACCTTGACTGTGCCAAGCGCCAAGCATTATGTAAAAACATTTCCTTTCCTGTAGAGTTAACAGTCAAAATCAAGGAAGAGAAAAGACTGGGAATGGGGAGAGGTGAAGCACTGAACTCCCAATCTTCTTTGCAGCCACCGTGCAGTATTGTCTTCTTTGTGGATTTTTGTGTGGTTAGAATCAGATTTATTGGAAGACAGAAAATCTGGTAAGAGATCATCTTCAGTCCAAATAGCACTACATAAAAAGCCAGAGTGTTGCCTGAAAAAAACCATATACCCAGTCCTCAGCTTTCACTGATGAAATAATCTCTGACACAGCCTGCCAGACATAATTGCATCTAATAAACTGAGTGAAAACACAATGGAATCTGTTATAATTGGGTCAGCTCAGGCAACTTCAGTTTGATCATTCTATGCAAATGATCCCTACATCCTGATCCACAAAACAAACTCCCCAAATCAGACACTAAATGCAGTGTTGTGCTGGCTAAGTTCCTCTCTGCTGAGAAGGACCAGCCACATACTGATGGACTGTAAGTAGCAGCCTAAGAAGTTGCAAGGCTCTTAAGCTTGCAGCCAGTGGGTAACCAAAAAGACAGGGAGCCCTTTCCTTCTTTTGGAATCCTTCCAACATTACTTCAGAGCTGGGAGCTATCACAAGTGCTTTTACTGGCATAGGAGCTGTATCAGCTGAATACACTGTGGAAAGACAATTGGCGGGCGAGTGAAAGGAGGGAGGAGAGGAATTCCCCCAAGCCTCTGACTCAGTGACCTGCAGTCATAGCCTACAGGAGCACCACAAGCCTGCGTTTCTGCTCTGTACAGAAGAAGTGACACTCTCAGAAGAGCACGCCCTGCCCACAGCAGCCCCTGCAGAAGGGAATAATGGAAAGAGAAGGTGTCTTTGGTGCTCCCCTTTTTCATGCAGTCTGCCCTCAACACCTCTGGCCATTTCTGGAAGAGCTAAATGCTGCATGTACTGTGAAACAGGAGAATCTGGCCTAAAAAATGTCTGCAAGTTCTCTACAGGGCTATCTACTGACATCGGTGGAGCTAGCCCACTTCCAGAGTGACTCTCTTTCCATGTCAAAAGCAAAGACAAGGAGAGTCTTTTGTGTACTGACAACCCATTTCTCCGTCACAGTGTGTTGTCTGTAGCCAATAACTTGGCCCATTTTTTATGGGTAGTATATAACCTGGTATCCTAAAATAATTCAAGAGTATGGCTGTATAAATAGTAAAATTCAGCAAACCTATCCCTGAAAGAGTGATTTGCCTTTGAAATATGACCTTTCTTTTACATCTCCACAGCTTTTACTTCTTGAATATTTTTCAGGGCTTTTGAACATATTCACATTTGCTTTAAAATGTAACAACTTCCACACCAAATTATACTTCAAGACAAAAAGGCAGAGCTTCTTAATGGAAATGGTTTGCAAGGTTAAAGGCAAAGAGGTTTCTGTTTCTCCATTATGCTCTGTGTAGGTGTTTTTACGATATTTATCATATTATGTGAAGTCTTCACAAATGTTCACTATTTCCAATTCCAAATATTAAAAAATGAACTTGACTCAAATATCATGACACTTTTAAAATGTTGGTTCTATTTATCTGCCTTGTAGTTTTAAGTTTTTAGGTGTTTTCTTTTTCTCCCATTTGGGCCAGAAGTACTTTTACATTCAAGCAAAGGTATTCACTCCAGAAAGTCCTTTCTCAGCACCTACGGGGACCACACCCCAATGCAGGGAGGTTTTTGAGTCCCAACAGCAGCAGCCTCCTTGCTTTCCTTAAAGCACAGGTAGCCTAACTTCTGCTTTTTCTCCTCTCTGCTGGGATGAGGCAAAAGCTGTAAGCTGGTTCTACCTAGTAGCAGAAATAACTCGGGCCACACAGAAAACACAGAGTAGTTAAAGATCTGTAGGAGAAAAATCCTGGTGGCCACATCAAGCCCTCTCAGTATAATATCTGGGGGACTGCTTAAAGATGTTAACTGCATCCTTGCTCTGATCTTAAACTTCTCCCTAAACGCTGTGTTTTGGCTTATATTGGAGAAAGAGACCTGGGGTCTGACCAAATATGTCTCTCCTCATGCTCTTACAGAACAGGGCAGGGAGGAGAGAAATGCGGTGGTCCCTCTTTCAGAAAGGGCAGACTGGTCACTGATTTAAAATACCCACTTTTTGACCCACTTGCACATACTGGTGTATTTGTACAGGGGTACGGAATGCTGCTTTTTTCTGCCATAATGGCTTGGACGCTGTCGTGGTTTAACCCCAGCCAGCAACTAAGCACCACACAGCCACTTGCTCACTCCCCCCCGGTGGGATGGGGGAGAGAATCATGAGAAAACTCATGGGTTGAGATAAAGACAGTTTAATGGGTAAAGCAAAAGCTGCGTGCACAAGCAAAGCAAAGCAAGGAATTCATTCACTCCTTCCCATGGGCAGGCAGGTGTTCAGCCATCCCCAGGAAAGCAGGGCTGCATCATGTGTAACAGTTACTTGGGAAGACAAACGCCATCACTCCGAACGTCCCCCCCTTCCTTCTTCTTTCCCCAGCTTTATATACCGAGCATGACGTCATATGGTATGGAATAGCCCCTTGGCCAGTCTGGGTCAGCTGTCCCAGCTGTGCCCCCTCCCAGCTTCTTGTGCACTTGGCAGAGCATGGGAAGCTGAGAAGTCCTTGACTAATGTAAACTCTGCTCAGCAACAACCAAAACATCAGTGTGTTATCAACATTATTCTCATCCTAAATCCAAAACACAGCACTATACCAGCTACTCAGAAGAAAATTAACTCTATCCCAGCTGAAACCAGGACAGAGACATGTCTCCTTTCTTTAGCGCGCTGTCATCTATTTACATGTCTATTTTCATGCTTTGGTCAGTAGCTCAGCAATGCTACCACTGCAGATAAAGAGACTGCTTGGAGAGGAGGAGAAGATTCTCTTCATTGCTAACTGCATGCCAGCTCCTTGCCCATCCAGCACTGCTCCACTTAACTAAACACATGCAAATAGTTTCTATGTGCTGACTTGCAAAAGAATTGCAAAATACAGGAAGGAGGGGAAAGGCAATGTTATTTTGCTGACTGGACAGAGAAGGCAGAGCCATCAGTCCTGTCCATGAGAGCTAAACTAATATGCGTGGCAACTGGATGCTCACAATGCAGTAAAACTGCTCAACTGAACAGCTCATATTCCAGTCCTGTCATGTTCAGGAGCATTATTTTCAGATAAAATGATGGCAACTAGCAGGAAGCAGGAGTACTGACAAAGAGTTCAGTGGCTATCTGCAACAGGGTCCTTCCACAGACAAATTCCCTCCTCAGGGAAGGCAGGCTTGAGTTGTCTTTTTCAGTGATATTACAAGGTAAATTCCATTTGTCCTGAGTGGTATCAACTCTACTCACGCATTCTGAGATTATCTGTTTGACAGGATGTTCCAACTCAAAAGCAACCATTGGGCCCAGAAGCCTGAGATGACAGCTCAGGCCTCACGGCTGGTCCCTGAAGTACCAGGTCAGCAATGTACCAAGCAGTTAACATCACACGTGTGATTAAAGTTCATCATCATTCAGCCAAGCAGTTAAGCACATGGTTGAAATCAACTGCCTGTGTAAAGTGCTTTGCTAGACCAGATCCTTACATCCACCAAGACCTGAGACTGAGTTCTACTAAGACACCAGACAGGCCTGCAGGAAGGCATAGTGAGAAGCCTTTCTCCTAAAGTTATGTAATTACATATGAGATAAAGTCACCATCTGCAGAGAGAAAAAAAACCAGAAGCCTGTGGGCATTGATTTTTGGCAATGATCATCTCTGAATAGTTATCAAAAGTTCTGAAGCATCCTGTGGTCTTCAAAAGCCCAGCAATCAAATAAACCAAGTCTTGTATCACTACATCCTAAACTGGAAAACCTCCTGCCTTGCAAAAACAGACAAAATATTGGGATATGAAAACTTTGTCTTTGCAAAACTATTTTTAATACAGTAGTTAACAACATTTCTGCTGACATCCAAATGCTGGATGCTAAAAATACTTTCCGTCTTCATTCTAGTGCAGGATTTTGGTATGCATAAAGAAATAGCTGCTCTCTTCTTCGAACACAGAACAAGTCTGACTTCTAAGGCTAGACACTGAAAAAAAGCAGGATCCCAGGGCTGTGAACGTACTCTTTTATTCTAAATTAGATATGTAGTTACTGCAGCTGTGTGGCAAATCAGGTCTTTGAATGTACAAAATGGCAAGATGGCCTCCAGATGAGGGTAAGTAATATTTTTACAAACTGTACAAATACACTGATGACAGTGTTGTAAGGGACCTTTCCATCCTCTTGAAAATAAAGTATCATGACATTTGAATAGTGAAATGATACTTAAAATATTTTCTGGTGTTAAGCAACAATACTTATAAAATGCACTTATTCCCATAGACAGCAGAAATGGAACAACTGGATCCTCCAGTATTTCAGCCAAACATCTTGTCTTCAGCAGCTTCCATATATGACAGAGGCAAAAAACCCCCTTGCTTCCATTTCAAATGCATACGGAGATGCTATTCCTGATTCTTAACTACAGGCACAATCACAGTATGACTTGAAGCACAAAGATTCTTGCCTGTCTTGATGGAGAGAAGAGTAAACTTATTACAAGGCTGTGAGGTTTGCCGTACTCTCAGGTTTTCTTTCTGTACCACTCCCTTCCTCCCAATAACCAGCAGTGATGGCCAGGAATACGAACACAGAAGCTTTTCCTTTGGCTCCCTGATCAGAACATGTAGAAGTCTGACTATTGGGACACAATGCAAGTCTCAGGTTCCTGGCTGTGGAAGGCAAGCAGAGCTGATGTCTGATGTGATTAGCGTTTGGATTTCATCTTCTGCTGTGCGTGTTTTGAATTTGAGGGAGGAACAATGCTGAGTTTTTCTTGTGACTATAGAATCATACAATAGAATCATAGAGTCGTTTAGGTTGGAAAAGACCTTTAAGATCATCAAGTCCAACTGTTAACGTTACACCGTCAAGTCCACCCCTAAACCATGTCCCTAAGCACCACACCTACAAGCCTTTTAAATACCTCCAGGGATGGAGACTCAACCACTTCCCTGGGGAGCCTCTTCCAATGCCTGACTACCCTTTCAGTGAAGAAGTTTTTCCTAATACCCGATCTAAACCTCCCCTGGTGCAACTTGAGGCCATTTCCTCTCGTCCTCTCACTTGTTACTTGGGAGAAGAGACCGACCCCCACCTCGCTACAACCTCCTTTCAGGTGGTTGTAGAGAGCGATAAGGTCTCCCCTCAGCCTCCTCTTCTCCAGGATAAACAACTCCAGTTCCCTCAGCCGCTCCTCATAAGACTTGTTCTCTAGACCCTCCACCAGCCTCGTTGCCCTTCTCTGGACATGCTCTAGTACCTCGATGTCCTTGTAGTGAGGGGCCCAAAACTGAACACAGCATTCAAGGTGCGGCCTCACCAGTGCTGAGTACAAGGGACGATCACTTCCCTAGTCCTGCTGGCCACACTGTTCTTGATACAGGCCAGGATGCCATTGGCCCTCTTGGCCACCTGGGCACACTGCCAGCTCATATTTAGCCAGATGTCAACCAACACTTCCATGTTATTTTCCACTCGGCAGCTCTCCAGCCACTCTTCCCCAAGCCTGTAGCGTTGCATGGGGTTGTTGTGACCCAAGTGCAGGACCCGGCACTGAGCCTTGTTGAACCTCATACAGTTGGCCTTGGCCCATCGATCCAGCCTGTCCAGGTCCCTCTGTAGGGCCTTCCTACCCTCCAGCAGATCAACACTCCCTCCCAACTTGGTGTTCTCTGCAAACTGGCTCAGGGAGCACTTGATCCCCTCGCCCAGACAATTGATAAAGATATTAAACAGAACTGGCCCCAATACTGAGCCCTGGGGAACACCACCTGTGACCGGCTGTCAACTGGATTTAACTCCATTCACCACAACTCTTTGGGCCTGGCCATCCAGCCAGTTTTTTACCCAGTAAAGAATATGTACATCCAAGCCATGAGCAGCCAGTTTCTCCAGGAGAATGCTGTGGGAAACAGTGTCAAAGGCTTTACTAAAGTCCAGGTAGACAACATCCACAGCCCTTCCCTCATCCACTAAGTGGGTGACTTTGTCATAGAAGGAGATCAGGTTAGTCAAGCAGGACCTGCCTTTCATGAACCCATGATGACTGGGCCCAATCCCCCAGTTGTCCCGTATGTGCCACGTGATGGCCCTCAGGATGATCTGCTCCATGACCTTCCCCGGCACTGAGGTCAGACTGACAGGCCTTTAGTTTCCTGGATCCTTCTTCCAGCCCTTCTTGTAGAGGGGCGTCAGATTTGCTAACCTCCAGTCAACTGGGACCTCCCCAGTTAGCCGGGGCTGCTGATAGATGATGGAAAGTGGCTTGGTGAGCACCTCCGCCAGCTCCCTCAGTACCCTTGGGTGGATCCCATCTCACCCCATAGACCTGTGTGTGTCTAAGTGGTGTAGCAGGTCGCTAACCATTTCCCCTTGGATTATGGGGGTTTCATGCTGCTGTCGCTCTCTTCCAGCTTGGGGGGCTGGGTACCCCAAGAACAATTGGTCTTACTATTAAAGACTGAGGCAAAGAAGGCACTAATTACCTAAGTATTATACTTTCACATATAATAAATCCTCTTTCTTTTTGCTAAGAAAAATGAGAAAAAAACTCACTAGAGAAGAATGGTAACAACACATTTGAGTACAAAAGACCCAAGGGAAGCAGGAAGAAAATATAAAATTACTTGAATCACCACAGGAAACCAATTTCCTTCAGAGCCTTCAGTACTGCTAGCCAGGGGGAATACAGCTGATGAAGGTTAAAAGCATTGCATTGTGCCTGCAGAATAACTCTCAGTGGGCTCAAGGCGCAGAGTTGGAATCAGGTTTCAAGTCTGAAGACACTGAGATCTGGGACCCATGGTTCAGAAGATTGTGAAGCCTGTGAAATGCAAAACTGGAGCTAGTTAATACCATAACTTTTTATTGCAGTTGAATTCCCCTCAAGGTCCAAAGATTTTCATTCAAAATCTTGAAATCTCACTCAACCTCTGTGAACACTTGAAAGGAGTTGTCATACTAGCAAGCTCTCCTCAAATGCTACTGGTTTGATGGGTGCTTATTTGGAATGAAATTCAAGGTGGGAGAGACATTGCTTCATCGATCTGTATACTGAAATATTATCCTTCCTTTTGGACAGCCAGAAACTTAAGCAAATGGGCAAGTTGTACTCCTTCCTCCTCCATTCTATTAGGAGAATTATGGAAGAGCCTCTCTCTCCAAAGCGTACAGGACAGCAAAATATGCCAATTACAGGATTAAGGAATGCGGCAAGAGTGTTTTTTTCTCTCTGCTGCATGATAGCCCTAGTGCAGAACAGTTTTTTAACCTGTCCTTCAGCCAGCAGTATTTCCAGATCTACCAGGACAGGAAACAGCAGTCTTATTCCAGACTGGGAGATCTTGTTCTCCCCACTTGCTGCTCCTTTTGAGCAACCCTTGCTATGGCCAAGCACAGAAGATACAGCAACTTCAAGATTAATTTGTCAAACTAGAAGCTGATTTGATCTCAAGCTGCTTCATGTATCATTATGTTCACCTTTTCTGCAATGTATCCCGACTTTGTAAGTTTAAAATCTCTCTGTAAAATCACATTTCTGTTATACATGTGTCCTGGCCATTCTCCATTTATCAGAAAGGTGCTTGGAATTAAAAAAAACATTATTTAAATGTTCTGCCTTTATTGTGTGGCCTAAAGACTGAAATCAACCTAAAACACTTTGGCAGAAAGAGGTTAAAGTAAAAAAATTCTACAAACCTGAATTTTCCAAGTGCTTTAGCTTAGCTCAAAAAATATATCCCCTATGATCCCTTGTGATGTAGTGTGAGCTTAGATTTCCACTAGTGTTAGCTAAAAGGACTACAGGATGTGTTTCAGAGACAGATTCCTCTTGATAAAAAGTGCAAATATTGTTCAACAAATAGAAAAGTCCCCTGGAATCAGGGTTGAACCTCTGTTGCACCAGACCGGTAAATCAAAGCCTGAAAGATTGCATTAACAGGAGAAGCTGTCAAATACGCCCATGTCTTGAATCCAGCATAATGCAAGCGACCCATCAGCAGCAGGAGAGATTATATCCTTGAGAGGGAGTCCTGCTTGTTCCTTTCACACAGCTCCCTCTATCAGTACTTAGCAATTAATTTACAGGGAAATAGCTGAAGTAGTTTGTAAGCATTGGAAAAAATCCTGCATGCTTTAGTAACGCCAATTCTGCCACCTAGTGACCAAGGAAAATGAACCTACCGTTTATGGACAGGCTAAAGGAGAATTGGCTCGAACAGCTCTAACTGTGCCATAGCTGGCGGATGGGCACTGCCATAACAGCATCAGTACCCATGGTTCACCCAGGCAGTCTGCCTGCATGCTCAGAGGACAAAAGGGAACGAGTGTAGGCTGCTCAGCAGTGCATGAGAAGGATGAACAAGCGGGTAGGTACAAGCCCAGTCTAAAGGTTCATTCATGAGCACACACTGGAACTGCTGACGACTCTAGACCTTGTCTTCAGGTGGCTCAGTAAGTAGGTACAGCTATTGCCTGCACAGAAGCACAACGCTGGCAGAGGAGAATGCAGCAGACACTGATGTTCTCTCCCAGTCCTTTGGCTTACTGGACCGCGTGACTGATTTGGACCCCAAATCTCCAGCGTATGGGTGGCCGTTCAGCAGGATCTTCCTCTGTTCAGAATTCACACAGGGAACCCTTAAAGTACCTGCTCAGAGTGAAGCTTCACAGCACTGTTCTCCAGATGAACTGCCAGCAATCAGCACTCTCCGTCTCTGAAGCGTGTTGGCCAGAGTGATTCAATGCAATTTCCTAAATGTCAGATGGAGTCCTCTGAGCTGAGCCATACATGAAAAGGACATCATCTGCATCCAGTGGAAATGTATGTGCTTCTCTCTGCCTAGGATCTTGTCACCTTATTTTCATTGTCCTGTGCCATGTGCGCAGGTTCTAGGAGGAGATAAACCATTTAGGGTGGAAAGGTTGCTGTGCCTGCTGTTACGAAGGGAAACGGCAAATAGCATGGTGTTTAGAAATGTGTTTTCAGAACAAAAGCCTGTGGGTTAAAACATCTAGCTTCTACACACCTGCCTTGGAAGCATTCCTAGGCTAGATAGGTGTAAACTCATTGCTACCTGCTGCATTTCTCAGTGCTTACCTATAGCAAAACACTCTTGAAGCTTTTGTAAAGGGGATGGCAAATGGATAGAAAACTACAGTTGAAAGACTAAAGATGCACAAAGCTGAGCTGCTTACAGGCCTGTATTACTAATTAATAAAGTCTGCAATTAATCATTAAAAACTTGGCAGGGCCAGAGCTGCAAATAGAATCCAGGCTTGCAATCTCCATCTTCCTTGCTCCAACGACTTGAAAATCCTTTGTCCCTAGGTAGTTGTGCATCTGTTTTACATCCTTAGTAATGCTGCTATATAAAAAGGCTACTGGAAGTAAAACTAGCTACAGGGCTTTGGTTTCAGGCAGCTCGTTTGTTCTTTCTTACACATCTGTAACTCGGAAAATTTCCTCAGAATCTGTGGAACCAAAATAAGGTGAGAGAAGAGTCCAGTCCAGGGTCTTCAGAATCCCGTATCTCATACAGCTATTCAGCCTTGTCCCAGGAACATAAAGGTAGCTATTCAAGAAGGTATTTCTATTGCACTTCAGTATACACTTAGCTTTAGCTGGTTTCCTGGTTGAAGCTATAGCATTTAGAAAGAGCTTTTTCAACTGTGAGCTGGAAAAAAAAAAGGGAAGTAAAACAAAAAGTATTTACTCTCTCTGATGAGTGACAGACTTTGTGTCATGCAGCTATTTCTAAAATCTTTGGAACGCATTCCCTCCTTTTGTACAGCATGTATTTACCACAGGGAATCCAAGGCACCTGGGATTATCACAGTGATACTGGAAAATATATGTAAATCAACAGCCACTTTGGTTTTTTTTCTTCTCCGTACTGTCACACAAAATAGAAATGCTACATTCTTGGTGATTAAACCATGTATTAGAAGAACTAAACACAGCAAGATTCTGGTAGGAGAGAGAAGGATGCCAGATTCTTGTTCCACAGTATACATATTTTATCCTCCAGCTCCATCTGGTTTCTCAGCCTGTCCTGTTTTGTTTGGGGAATAGGAAATTCTGGCTACTATTTGAAAGCAGAATCACTAAGGCAGTGTTTGTTTCAATAACAAATTGGATTCAGAAAATAATGGTGAGGGAAAAGTGGAAAGTTACATGGATACCAGAGGAGATCCAGAAAATGTTTTGATTTGGATTTTCTAAGGAACTGAATGGTGTACACGTTAGTGAAGACGACAGCTATTTCTTAGGGACATAGCAGAGCAGGGTGTAGAGATCTCTTAAGTGGTCCATCTAAAAGGTTCAACTCAGGTAAGATGTCTACTATACATTTCTACATTTATTTCCTCCCAGAATTCCTTTTTTTTTTTCTCATAGAAAGGGGACAAAACACCCCTTTGCAGATGTCACAGTCAGGTCTGCATGAAGTGTCACTGAAATGGCTACAATACAAAACAACTATTACCCAAACAAACAAGTGCTAACGACTGATACTTCGTGCCCACCTAGAAACCCACAGGGAGGAATGAACAACTGCTGCAAGAGGTATGTAGTCAGACCCAGGTGAAAGAAAACACAAGAACAGCAGGGGCCAATATCCTCTCTACTTAGAGCGAGGGTAGCTCATCCGCCTCTCCTTTACCAATGGATCACACACACTGTTTGACACCTGCTTAATGACTTCCACAATGACTCACAGAACAAACCTTCCTCACAACAGAATGAATCTGCACTGTAAAACAAACGTGGTCCCTCCTGCAAGCTCAGTTATTCCTCCAGACCTGAGAATATGTAGAAATGTCACAGGAATATACTCCATGGGCAATCCACTACCACGGAAGAGTTGTTCTAAAGAAGGACCAAATGCAGCCGGCCCACCTAATTCTTTCATAGGTTAGCCTCCCCCATTGAAAAAGGTAGATCCACTCATGAGAGGGTGGAAGAAGTCCCCTTGTCCAGTGCCCAGCCACCAGCGCTAAGCAGCAGAACGTGTGCTTTGGAGGCGTTGTGGCTCTGATCGGGGAAAAGCTTCACAGTAGGACGACATTTATTCTAGGAAAGCCTCTGAGGTTGAGCTCTTTGGCAAACGTTGATGGAATAAAACCTGAAAAGGAGGGCAGGTCTCTCGATCATAACTGAAGCTCTGTGAGACTTTTACTTTACCATCACTTTTATTGCAATTGAGTTCTCTTGTTGTTTTAAGAAATATTTTGACTATGCAGTTCCTCACTGAAAACCGCAAGTTCTTTGAAACTGAAACTTCTTGTGGCAATGCATAAATCTTGCCCTAAATCTGTCAGAAATTAATTTTGATACCTGGAGTACAATGTCTGATCTATACTAGAGTTCGCCCTTGGTCATTAACCCAAACATAACCAACTGTTCAAGGAGTGAGGCATTCATCTGAAAAATGAGTGAACAGCCACGCAATACTGCCAACAGCATCTGCAATACCTTAGTAATTAGATGATCAAATCAAAAAGCAGCTTTTTTATTTTTTAAAAAGAAAAAATGTGGGGTCAATTCATTTTTTTTCATATGGCAGAACAAACAGCAACTGAAATCTGGTTTTGTGGGTTGGTCACCGTTTACTACTGATAAGGAGGTTTTATTGTGTAAAGTCCAATGTCTAACATAAGTCGTCTGAGAGTCAGAGAACCTGTGTTTTCTCTATTTACTCACAAATCTTCCTGCCTTTCACTGTTTTCATTCATTCATTGCTCCTGTTTTGCAAACACAGACTTGCCATATCCTCAACCTGTTTCAAATACACAGTGCATCAGGAAGCAACGAGTGCGGCAGCTGCTCCACAGTGGAGGCGAGCTTGTAGCCAGGAGCCTTGTTATGGCTCCCATCAGCAGGGACCTCACCAACAAGGAGCCGGGATGCAGAGCAGCAAGTCCGGATCAGGGCCAGAGACAGTGATCAGGGTCAGACAGACGAGAGACAAAGCAGTCTGATGTTAAGCCAGGCAGCCCGGCCAGTGGGTCTGGGTCAAGGTGAAGACGAGGTGCTGACACATCTGCTTACACAGCTGCGATGTGGCATAGCAGTAGAACCTCAGCATAAGAGCAGCTCCCGAGGGAGAGAAGGGGCAGGCCCCCACCTCTGGCCTTCTCTACAAGAGTTATTACTAGTGAAGGAGCTGACCTTGGGCCCTGACAGCTAAACTTAACTCAGCCAACTAAACTCCTGGAAGGTGGATGTGCTCTGGGCCCTACAAGATGAAGATCTGAGGCAAGAAGGGAGAGGTTTCTTCATCTACTTCTAACACTTGCAAGAGGCTTTCTGGTAGTGAGATATTACAAGCACCCACCTTGGATAGACTTGGTGGATAGACTCCACCTCTCTAAAGTATACCACATTCCCACAACACTGTTAAAAAACCACTTCTTCCACATTTACATGTTTTCCATCTTTCAGCTTGAAAACTGTCTCACCTAATCTTTTGAATTTCAAAGTGACACACTTTTCACTCTTCCCCAATCCCTCCTACCAGAAACAGCTACAAGAACATCCCTGCCAGACACTGCATCCCGCCCTGGAGTTTTTCCAGTGTGCTATGGAAACCGATAAAGCTGCACTGTTTGTACCCAGGGCCTGTTGGAGGCCCTGTGGTCAACGCCTAGCTAGCTGCCTTGGTCAGGTTTCTGGAATCAAATCAGCGAGGTAACAGGGACAGTGACAGGAGGAATAAAGGAAACTTCTTCAGTCAGTTATCAGCACTCATCCCATCTTCCCCCATGTTCTTAGCCTGCTGCCTGAGTCCCGTCACCCCCATATCTCAGTTCTGTGTCATTAATCACATGCTCATTAGTCTGCAACAGAAGCTAAACACTTCTGCTTGTCTGCCACAACTGTGATACGTCACAGCAAAAGAGCTATTTCTCAGTGTCACCTGCTCAACAGGGATGCATCTTCAAGTGAAGCAACAACATGTTTGGCATGTCAGCCTATTATCTAGAGGCAAACTGTTTCTGCTTTTATTTTGGAAGTATTCTCCTACCTGGGAACTTAAAACAACTGTCAACGGAAGCATTAATAGCAGGAAAAAATGGTGCAGATGACTAGAGGCTGGAGTCTGAGTGGTGTCAGGACAAAGCAAAGAGCAACCAGAACATTCTGGAGTACTATTAAGTAATGGTTATGGGAAAGGCAGAGAAAAAAATTCCTGCTGACAAGTCCTGTCTTTCTACACATTACAAAACAATTTACTTGGTTATTATTCCAGTATTTAGGGGAATACTTTGCCAAATGAAACAGATGTAGCCAGAACAAAACAAAACAAAAATCCTAAAAAAACATTGACTGATTGTGTTCCTGCAAAATTCTGAGTTTGAATGAACAATCAGAAGCAACTGTATCTCTGCAAATTCTGCAGGCAAGCCACAGCCTCCAGGTAATCAAAGACCTGGTAATCAAACATAAAGTGCTGACAAGAAAAAATGCTTGAAGAAGTTAATAGGAATCACTCTCCTCAAGAATACTGTCAGCCAATGTTTCTTCTTTGGTGTTTATACCACAATGAGTATTGCAGATGTGCAAGGATTTTTTTTTCCCGACCCAAGCTTTTTGTGGCCTTAGATCCCACAGCTGTTAGTATGAGGCTATGTCAGCCAGCACAAGCCTGGTTCAAGGGACATGGGCAGCCCAATACTGCTAAGCAGATGCAACCTAAATCTACTGGAGCATATACATTGTTCACAGTACTATCCAGCTGTCCAGGATCAGTAAGGATGGAAACCCTCCAACTAGACCAGCTAGGTCACACAAGCTCTATCACTTGCAAAGTTTAAATTATTTTCTTAAATAAGCAATATGATTTTTTTCAAAAAGACAGTCAAGATTAACAGGAGCTGATGGATGCACAGAACTTTTGAAAGTCTCCATCTTTTCTGTGAGCCAGAAAAATTAACGTAACACCAGATTTTCAAATATTCTTATGATCAGTTACAGGCTTTCACTAAGTAAAGCACTTGTTACAAATTTAAAGTTAAGCATGTCTACGTGTGTAGGAAACATGCAAATTGAGATCCTCAATTTCAAATAAATCTTGATGCCTGTTTATACATATGTGTACTTTTGTAACTGGGGTGGTGGGGATTTGTCACGAATGAGCAGTTAGGTTGCTTAAATAATCACTGCCAAAGCTATTTGCAAATAGTGATTTTAATAGAAATTTATAAAAAGGGTGATTTAACAAAGTTCGTTGGCAAGGTTCACTCTATTACTTCCTAAATGAATGGAATATGGGGGGTGGGGGGGGGGAGAGAGGGGGACAGAGAGAGAGAAGGGAAGATTGAGATAGAAGGAAATACAAGGGGGTAAAGGAGGCCCTCCCATTGAGTCACGAGGTTCGGAATGGACCCCCTTGCTTTCTAAACTCCTTCTCAGAGAGAAGCCTAGGTGCAACTGGATCCAGTCCTAGTCTCAGACTTGGTCAACAGTTTATGTCTAAGGATTATATGTATTTAGCAGCAACTTCAGGTTTGTTCAGAGTAAGGAGAAAATCACAAGGATTTAGCAGTAACTAATCATTGGTTACTCTAGCATCTACAAAGTGATCAAATGAGGTTTACTGCAATATTTGTATCGACACACACACACGGCCTAATAAAGGTACCTATTAAAATTCTCTAGGGTTTAGTAAAAATACAATATGCACAGATAAAGGATTTTTACCTGGTAAAAATTTGCATCGAGTTCAGTGAAATACTCCCTTCAAATGATTGTCTCAATGGGTGAAAAGTCAATCCTCAAGGAGTGAAGGGCACCAGAAATCAGCCCAGGTCCTCTTGCCAGGCCTCCATACACAAACTTAAGAGTTCGCAACTCTGAGAGGCGTCCCACTCACAGGGAGACATGGGTGCAGCCTGCTGGTGGTCCAGAAGAGCTCAGAGGGTCTCCCTTGGTACCGCTGTTTATAGGGTTGCCAGATGATTGACTTTAGGCATCCGTAAATTTCCATTCTGGCCACAGCTCCGGTCGGTAATTGCTGAGTTGTCATCAATCTCAGCGAGGCAGGTACGATCCTCCCGTACCAATCCGCTTGAGTTATGATCCACAATGATACGTTCCTGTGCTGTCAGGGGGGGACTGATTATGCCAGGTGGGATCAAGGCATTCTTGTTCCCCAGCTCAGCCATGCAAGAGTGCCTGGTACGACCAAGGGGCACTCAACCGCCAGACTTATTGCTCAAAGGCTAAGCCTTGACAGCAGTCCCTGTGATCCAGAGGAGTGGGGTGGGGGATGCACCACCAGAGGATTGTATAAAAAGAAATTGCTTTTTGAATTTTTATTACCCTCATTTTAAAGGTGAACATCAGTGACTCAAGGAACAACAAAGCAGTGAGGCTGGGACCTTTAAAACCCACCCTAGAAGGAAAATGTCCAGTGAAATTCAGTGTGAAGCCCCTCGTATCTTCTCCAGTTAGCTGTCACTGCCAGCTGCATTGGCTGTATGTATACTGCCAACTGCAGTATGGAGCTGAATTATGCTGAGCTCTGTGACAGTCCCATCTCTCTATGCACCTTGCTGGTTTAACTCAGCCTCAAAGCTTCAGAAGAGTTCTTTCAAGGGCTCATGCACAGGATACCCATCAATATTTTGAGCTCCTTCAGTGTCTATTTACCTACATTCAGTATATGAATGAGGGTTTGTGTCCATGATAAAGCAGTGTTCAGTCTTAAGTCTGCACCTGAGTTGAATGCCAATTCTGAGCCCACTCTAGATGTTCTCCACAACCAGTAGTCCAGACCTGTGCCAATCTACCAACCTCTAGCTGGCCATTCCTATAACTAAGCTATAAAATCCATCACAGCCTAAGTCAGCCTCTGGAGAGTGATGTCTCTACTCCTCCTCTCTCATACAAAATACCATACAGAAAGCCAGAGTGACACAACACATTGAATATTGCCATGTCTCCCTTCCTGTCTTACTCTGAGAAAAAGCTGAATCTTCCTTGATGAATGCTTCCTTGCATAACATTAAGGGGTGCAGAATGGAACAGTACCTCCCTGCACAGCCCCTCTTCCCGTCTTCCCTAAGAAAACAAATGGCAGGTCCCTTTAGCATAGTTTTTTTAGGTAATGACTTTTCTCCAAGAGATTTACTGCAGCAGCCTTACAAGAGATTTATAGCAGGCAGGCCTCCATCTGTAGTCTTACATCCTCACTGTGAGAGCCATAATTCTCCTAGAGTGAAATGACAGAAGATCATAATGGCTAATCATGTAATATGATGATACTGTCTCTACAGGAAGGATTGCACTTGGCTTTCTGTGTCTCCTTTGGGCAACACAAAACTTTCTTGCAAAGCTGAAACAAATTACATTTTTCTGGTTGCTACAGTGACATCGGTTGGACACCCCTCCCCCCCCCCCCCCCCCCCCCCCCATGCAACCGCACTGACCCAGCGATTTTAAAGAACATTTTCTGAAGAGTGGGTTTCTCGAGTGTTTGGATACTGGATACGGAACATTTCAGCTGCAAATTGCTAGCACGATTCTGGCTCAGGCTGATAACAATGTAAATGGTGACAGGTGTTTCACTGGCATGAAATGATCTATTCATACAGTTCTTCATGCACAGGTGTCCAGCATCAGAATAAAGTCCAACAGGTATTAAGCAGTGCAAAGCAACATGTTTTAATATAGAAAGGATATCTATTTTACTTTCATTATGGCATGAATAGACTACTGCAGGCATAAAGCATACGCTTAGAAAGCATTTTGCCAACACACCGGAGTATTAATCTTCTAATGAGTCTTGAACATTTTTGATAGTTACCAATGCACAGGACCTCCACCATACACCTCTGTCCTCTCACCAAAAAGTTACATCTCTAAGAGTACAATGGACCAAAATTTTGATTCAGAACGGGGGTAAAGAAGATTTCACCCTCCTGATTAATTAAAAAAACTCTCTGCTGCTGTCTCTTTCCTTGGAGTCTCCAGTTCTTAAATGGAAACAGACCTAACGTGACCAATTTATGGGGCTGCAGCAAAAAGTAGAATCACAGCAGTTTTTCTGACTTTCCCAGTAAGCTCACTGAATTGACCTGTACCTCTGTGGTCAGACAGGCAGCAAGAAGAAAATCATAGCTTTAACTCGCGACAGCTCAAACATACTGAGGAGTATGCAACGTTTCTGTCTCAGAGATGAAAAAGTCTGCAAGAATCCTGCCATTCTAACTGCAAAGCAGGATCACTCAAATGCTTTTGCCATGATTGACTAAAATTCATAACCAACAGGATCTTCAGCGTACAAGCTGGAGTCTGTAAGATACAGCTTCAGTTCTCTGCTTTGTAACTAGTGTCCTGTGTGACTTGACAAAAGCACCCACGCTGTAGTTCCCCAACAGTAAAAAAGCGCAATGGCATGGCTGAACTTTTCAGGAAGATCATCAGTTCCAGGTGGATTCTGAGATACACAGATAATGGGGCCACATGGCTCTGAGTGGGTCAGTGGCCTTTATCCCCACGTTGCTCATGCAGACGGGCTGGCATCCTATTTGCCATGTGTTTGCTGGAATGCCTTCTCATGCTGCACTGAAATCAGCAGAATCACTCCTAATCCTGCGCTGACACGCGTATATGAAAGCTAACAGTTAGTTTGTTCACTGGGCATATTATGGAGGGAATATGTGTGATTCTGTATTTAAATACATCTAAAAAAACCCAACAAAACAGGAATATTGAAGCTAAGCACACAGGATAAGATTTTTAAAAGCGCAGAGTGGTTGCCAAGCATTCTAGGTGCAGATTTATGGGTAGGTGGAAGAAGTCAGCAGACTGATAATAAGCTGAGTTTGTCTATTAGAAAAGGGAAGCAAACACACAGACTGTAAAGATGCCTTGCTGGTGCAATACTCAATTTTTAATCTACATGGTGCAACTCTTCCCTTTCATTAACAGCAAGGCCAGGTTTGGACCGCCTCTTGATTGAGCAGTTAGCCCTGCATGGAGCCTGTTTGAAAACTCCATCCCAAAACTCATACTTAAGAATATATCCAAATGGTCTGAATTTTATCCACTGCTATTTTAAAGGTATTTCTCTCATTAATATGGAACAAAACCTATAGATTGTTTTGTACCTTGGAAAATCCTTAGGCATTTAACTATGGGTGCCTAAGGTCAGAATCCTATACCTGGTGAGAAAAGGTAAATATTATCACACAATTCATGCTTTCTGGAATGTTTCCTTATCTTTTTTTTTGTCTTCCCCACACTTCCCAGAGTGAGAGACGTCTGGATACACCTTACAATTTTCTCAACTCAAGTACTAAAGGCATTTTTGTCATTCTAGGGCCTTCTCTCTGTTGCTGTCTCCCTTTCTTAGTATCAGATGGTACTTTAAAAACTCTAACCTGTCATTCTGAGTCTAGCAATGAAATGAAAATACAGATAAAGCTCATCCTTCTTGGCTGAGGGGAGAAGGGCAGACTCAAATCTGTTATAGAAAAAAAGCTGGATTCTTATTAACAGTAAATCTGGGCAGTCAGATTTGCACTTTAGCAGCTTGTGATGTAACCATGCCTTAGAGCAGATTACAATCAGCTTCAGAAAGGAATCCATAAAGCACAACTCAAAAAAATGCACTTAGGCATATGCTTAAAGTTCAACTTCTGTATTACTGAATTAAGATTCGGCAATTCCCATTTCAATCCTTTCCAGTTTCTTCCCGAAATACTTAACCAACTAAATATAAAAGCAAGTACAATAATGAATAAGCAAGAACCTTTTACTTTTCCTCTCCTTTTGTGTGACTGGCCAAACAAAGAACAGTTAAACTAATGAAAGCCAGACATCTACCGCAGCTGCTGTTACCGCATCCCTGTCAAAAATGCAACTAATTTCCTCAGGTCAGAAGCAGAGATAAGCACAATTACTCTGGAGATTATTTCCAACACTTAGATTTGTCCAAATACTTTCTACAGTTGTCACATACTTACACTAAACCCCAGTTACCTATACTACAGCTGATACGTCTTTACAAGCTTTTTCATAAAGGCTCCCCCAGCCAATGAAGGACTGGCATTTTTTAATCACTATAAAGCTACCATTCCCCCTATGGAGCTGCACAAAGCTTTTGATTATTGGGTAGAATGCCCTTTCTTTTTTTTTTTTTTTCTTTTTTTTCTAAGAGTCCACAAATTTTAGGGGCAGAGACTGTGTTTTAATCCATTGCTATCTTCTGATAATCATGCTCAATGTGTTTAGTCTACACACAAAAAGCAGGAGGCAGTATTTAATTACCATGACAACACTTTGAGGTCCTAAATGAAACTATTGAAATGGAAGTCCTAAATGAAAGGACTACTTAAAAAAATTGAATTTGGTCTATTTAACAGACTGACTAAATCACATCTATGGCACAGACATCACCTTGTTCTTACCCAGGCAAATGAAAAAGACAAAGACTGGGACAACGGTCAATTTTATCAATAGCAAAACTGAGGAACAGAGAAACTGAAGTGACATGTCCGAAGTTACATAAGAATTAACTACAGATTCCGTGTTATCTATTCTTGTGACAATCACAAAAGAAACACGTCTCCCACAGAGTGTTCCTGCAAAACAGTTCTTTGAGGGCAACACCTTTTAATACAACAGAAATATTTGAATAGAATGAGGTGGAACAATGAGAAATAATGGCCATGTACATATAAGTGGTAAAAAGATATTTTAACCAGGTGTTAGAACATATGAAAATTGTGAGAAGTGGTGTTACTTGCCATTAAACTGAGAAGAGCTAAAAAAAAAGTATGATTCACAATTCACCCACATGCCAGTTTTTGTTCTATTTTGGAAGCCTAACGAAGACTCCTTCTCTAGTCACAAGGCCTCTTTTGCCTCATTCTGCCTGTCAAAAGATAATTTTAAACTTAAGTCATTGCAATGTTATTTCTAATCATGGATATTCTACTATATTGATAGAATTAAACCTGCTACAGGGTTAAGATTCAGCAAAAAAATATTTTAACTTAGAGTATCATTTAATACATTTAGGCTATGTTCAAACACAACTGCTGGGCCGGTAAACTTACCTCAAGTGGGACTAGCCAGTTTCCACAGAGAACTCTCATTCTAAGAAAAGCTGTTGCCTTTGTTGCCATTAACGACTACAAGATGCAGCCATGTAATGACTTCAGTGGTTCAAAAGCTCTGGGG
Source organism: Platalea leucorodia (assembly GCF_965183815.1). NCBI lineage: Eukaryota > Metazoa > Chordata > Aves > Pelecaniformes > Threskiornithidae > Platalea > Platalea leucorodia. The sequence goes on along the minus strand of NC_138858.1, from coordinate 54,690,965 downwards.
CATTTGTTGCTACCTGCCCAGCTTAGGAACATGGTCCAGCCTACAGTGCCAAGACTGAACTTGTATCAGTTAACCGTGCAGCAAGCATCATCCTGATGTAGTTCATGAAACCAGTTCTTTGCAGTTACTGAGGCATACACCTCAAAAGAACACCACCTGCATTTGTCTCTCTGGGAAGGCTACAAAGCTCGCCAGACCAGGTGCAAAAAAATGGCAATCAACGGTGAATCCAAGGGACAGATTCGCATCTTTTGCAATAACTCAAGGCTACCATTTCAGATGACTGGGTACTCTGCACCACTGAGAAGAGGTACTCTGGAGGATGGGATAAACCACACTAAAGGCAGCATAAGACACAGGCCTGCCGGGCTGTGGATTTCTCAAGTGTCTCGCACCAGCAAGCAGAGGCACCTCAAGTCCCCTCTCACGCCTGCCAGTACCGCAGGCCCACGCAAGCAGCTCTCTTCTCCCCCTCCGGGAGCACCAGCCACTTGGAAACCACCCTGACGGGAGCACGGCTTCCGCACGCAGCTGTCCCCCATGCCGCCCCCGCACCGTGCAGCGCCCCCTCCTCGGGGGGTCGAGGGGAAGATGAGGGAGGAACGCCTGACCACGGCCGGCTGCGGAGGGCCGGCAGCCGGCGCCGCCGGGCCGGGCCGGGCCGGGCCGGGCCGCGCCCGCCGCCCGCCGCCGCCTCGGCGATGGGGTGACAGCGATTGCGCCAGCGGAAGCGACCCGCGGCGCGCGGCGGGGCGGGGCGGAAGCGGGGGCGGTGCCACCCGGCCGGGCAGGTACCCCCCGCGCTGCAGTACCCGGGCCCCGCCCCCGCGGGCCCCGCCCGCCGCAGGCCCCGCCCCCTTCCCCTCAGCCGCGGCCGCCGCCGCCGCGGGGGGAGGATGAGGGGGCGCCGCGGCGGGGCTGGTGCTGCAGCCGCGCTCGCCTGATCGGGCCCGGCCGTTCCCCGGCGGTCCTCCGCGCCGCCTCGCACCTCGCCGCCGCCGGGGCGGGCCGTCGCGGCGAGTGGATGCCCAGCGCCTGCCCGCCGCCGCCGCCGCCTGGCGCCTAGCGGGCACCGCCAGGGCAGAGAGCCGCGGACGCCATGGGCTGCTGCAGCTCCGCCGCGCAGGTGAGCGGCCCGCGCCCGCCGCCGGACCCTGCTGCCGCCCCCCCCCCCCCGTCCCCGCTGCCGGGCCCCGTTACAGCCGCTGCAGGCCTACTGCCCGCCGCGGCTGTGCACCCCCGCCGCCCCCGGGTCTGCCCCCCGTGCTGTCCCGTGCCTGTGCACCCGCTCGCTCCCCCCACAGCCGTGCTCTCCGGTGCCGGCGCATCCCCTTTTACTCCCCATAGCCCTGCTCTCCCGCGGCTGTGCGCCGCTTTGCTCCCCCCCACCGCCGTAGCCCCGCTCTCCCGTGGCTGTGCATCCCCTTGCTACACCTGTAGCCCCGCTCTCCCATGGCTGCGCACTTGCTTGCGTCCCCTGTAACCGTGCTCTCCCATGGCTGTGAACCCCTTGCTTTCCTTCCCCTCCCCCCCCCCCGCCCTGCCAACAGCTCTGCTCTCCCATGGCTGTGAACCCCTTTACAGCCCCCTCCTGCCCCCCCCCCAGACCTTGATGCACATAATTGTGCAGCATTTTGCTCCCCTATGTAGCTCTGCTTTTCCCCCTTACGGCTGTGCACTCCCTTGTTCACCCCCCATAGCCTTGTTCCCACCATGCTACGCATTTCCATCCTCTGCATTGCTCTGCACCCTGTTCTGCGTGCTGCTTCCCCCTGTGGATCAGCATTATCTTGCCCCTTCTTCCCACAGCCCTGCTATGGCTTTGCAATCTTTGCCATACTCTGCCTCAGTTCCCTGCCACGGCTGCAGCTGCATACCTGCAGCTCTCCCCTGCCATCCCCATACTGCCTTGCACCCCCGTCCTATGGCTCTGCACTCCCTCCTCCCCTCTGCCATGCCTCGATGCACCCCCCCCTATATAGCTCTGCACTCCCTCCCCTTCCCTGCAGCTTTTCCTTTGGGGTCTCTACTGCCCCACCCCAGAGAGAGGAGCCATCTCATGGGAGGAAACTTGCCATGTCCAGGGCCTCCCCCAGGTCCACTGCCTCTGGAAAGGGAGACGGTCCTAATCCCAGCCCCCTTCCCCACTCCATGGCCAAGGGTTCAGGTGCCTCCTTGCATCCTTTTCCCTGTGTGTGCCTGGCCCCACACACATCTCTTATTTTTGAGCTCGTTTTTTCTTTCTTCCCCCTCCCCCCTTGCTCTGCTTTGCCCTTACTGATTCCTTTTTTTTCCCCCAGAGTGGTGCTGCCAAGCAAGGCACAATCAGGAGCTCCACCCAGCGCTCCAGTTTGTGGCTCTGCTTCCTATTTTAACTTTGCCTTTGAACAACACGACCAGGGCTATACTGTTTTTCGCTTGGCTCCTTTCTGAAGGCTGTAGGACGAGCGATCATGACTAACGCTATGGCTGTGCTTTGCTTGCTTGTAAATGTTCATTTCCTTTGGCTGTGTCACTTGCGGTGGCTGAATCCAGCTTCCAGCAGACTGCTTATGTGGGAAAGTCCGTCCCTGCTGTCCCAGATGACTCATCACAGAGATGAGTTTTTGTAGCTCATCGTTCAGGCAGACTTTTTTTTTTTAATAAGGGCTCTGTCCTTCCAATGCAAAACACTGCAGAGAGCTGTCCAGTTGCAATAGGGAACATCCTTTCCGTACAGCAAATTTTGCTGCAAAGAGGAAGGCAATCAGCTTTATGGTGCATGAAGAAATGGTTTGAATTTCAGACAGGGAGATATATGCCAAATGTTAGGGGAAGATTTTAAAATTGTTCGGTCACTGCAGTAGACTGCCAGGGGAGATTGTGGAGCATGTATTGTTTGAGGTTTGCTAAAAAACATGTTAGATAAACATCTGTCAGGAGTGGCTTAAGGAAAGCTGATACAGACTTGGAGCACTGAGAGTGAAGTTGATATTCTGAAGTCTTTTCCAACCTTATTTTCTGTGATTCCTACCCAAATTGCTCTTCTTAAGTGTTTAACAGGCCCTTTCTAGCTCTTCTTTATGAATTTGAGTTGCTGTTCACTGTTACGTTCTTTTCTTAAATGAAAGTGCAGGCTTATTTGTGGGTAACGTTAGACCAAAAGCAGAAGAAATACAGGATCAGATGGTTTAAATATCTGGCTTGTTCATGGGTTTCAACCAACTGGTTTTGTTTTTCAGTGAAATTTGTGTTCCACTGTCAGGGCGCGTGATGTTGATAGTATGCTGCTGAACCTTTCATTTGCTTTCCTTATGTGTGGCAAGACATGGTACAATAATTGAGCTTTGTATCCCATATATGTAACTGAAGTATAAAGCATTGTTGTTTGTTTAATTCCTTAGCCATGAGCAATTCTGTGCCTCCTCAGGAAATCCAAATCAAAGGCTAGTTGCTGAATATTTTATCAGCAACAGTTTTGTCTGGTATATCGATTGCAGAAACCTTGCTACCAACAATACAGCATTACATTAGAGGCTAATGTCTGTCTTATCCTCCCTTTTATCATTGACAATAAATGTTGCGTTCCTCATCTACCATTGTCTTTGTGCTTCCCCCTCTGTTATTTCCTCTTAAGCTTTCCTTGAGCAGGGGTCCATCAGGCGTTCCTTCATGTTGCCTCACTCCTTGCTTCTCCATGTGTAGCTTCATCTTAGTTTTTGACATATAGTCTCTCCTCTTATCATGGGCTCTTCACCCTCATGACTTTGTTTTTCAAGTTGACTTCTCATTAAGTTTATTCTTCGGCTCTCTAGCCTATTTGATCGTCATCTGCTAATCCCCATTTCTGTTTCTGAGAAGTGATTACTTCTGTTTTGATTTTGCCAGCCATCTTATCTAATTACTACATCTCCAAGTCCCTTTCTCATGACTGCCACCTCCTCATCTCGTTTATGATAATGCACCTACCTTTGACTGGTTGTTGAACCAGGCAGATTTCTTTGACATGTTCTTCCTAACTCTTATTTCATACTCAATTATCCTTCTTTCTTTCCTGAATGCATTTCCCAGTTCCTTTCCTTTGCAGCTGTCTAGAGCTCTGCCTCAGGCTTTTCCCTGTATCTCATCCCCTGCAGAATCTAAAGGTTTTCAGAGAAAAACTGATTAGAATTGGCATGTTTACCTTTGCTCAGCACTCTCGCCTGCTGCTTACAGTGATGGATTCTCACGTTTGCTCTCTGCTTTTTCTGTCTTTAACTGCTTAGCGTGACCCCAAGCCCCCATTCGTTCAGTTTTTCTGTTTTAATTCCAAATTTCTCGTTTTTACCTCTTGCTTCCATCTTAGTCCCTTCCTAATTTTATTCTGACTTACTATCCTCCATCCTTAAAGCTGACAGTCAACTCTAGTCTTCTGCCCATCTTTTCCAAACTCCTGGAACAGAAAAATTTGTGGTTGTTGTCATACATTCTCTCCTCCTTCTTCATACTAAATTCATTCTGATCCATGTTCTGTGCTCTGCTGAAATTGCCTTCATTAAGACCTCCAGAGGCTCCTTCTGGCCAAGTTGCAAGGATTCCCCTGCTTTCTTACCCTCCTTGATCTCTGCTGCTTTCCATGCTACCTGTAATCCTCTACCACTTGATGTCTTATTCTCCCTGGGCCTCTGTAATACTGTCCCCTTGTTATTCTTCACTGCCTTCTACTCTCTTGATTATTATTTCTTCTCCTCTACTGCTGTCTGTGCTTGTACTTCCAGTCTCTTTTCCCCCTTCCGTTAACTTACCTCCTATTCTCCCAAATTTTTCAACTTGAACTGCTATGACTGATGTTAACTTAATACAACCATACCAGGCTTTCTTCCAGGTGTACTTGTTCTTTCCTGTTGTTCCACTGCTGGTTTACCTGTTGAGGCGCTTCAGTCTGGAATACTTCCTTCCAGTGGGTTTTTTTGTGTTTTTTTTTTTCTTTTTTTTTTTTCTTTTTGGTCTTACCCTGTGCTTGCACAAACTTCTCTCACTTCCCCTGGTGTAGTATTTTCTATGATCTGCACTTGTTCTTTATTGTCACAACCAGAGTTCTTGTTTACCTGTTGTTCCTTTTTGGTGTTACTACTGTGTCATCTTCTTTGTTTCTTTAGCAGCTTGTGCTATTCTCTACTTATTTAGGTGGACTTAGCTGTAATTTTTTTTGTGCTTGCTGTCTCTTGACTCTCACCATGTTGAAGCTTGAGCTTGTTGGGAAAACCTTGTGCAATGTCAGCTACACCTTACAGTTGTTGCCTTAGAGCAGTCTATGTACTCTTCATTAATTATCATGACCAGATCCTCTTACTGCTTTGAACTTCTTATACGAGATGAAAACCTTGTAAAGGACAGGAGAAAAAAAACCACCTCTGTGTATCTCCTGTCTTGCAGTGGTGTTGGTTGTCAATACCTTCATGTGGTTTCAGCCCACTGTCCTCTCTTGCCATATCTTTATGATGAGTTTCTCAAGATCGGTGATTCTGTCTAGGTGTGTCTCTTTCATCCTGGATCTGCTGTACAACAAAGCTTAAAAGGTTTTTACTCATTTTTGATACAGGTGGGTTTTTTGTTGAGCTGTTTTGAAATTGATCTTCTCTTCCTTAATGTTGGGATCTTTTGAGTGAGTGGTGCTGAAGCTCTGAGTTGGTAGAATAATCAAATTTCTTTCAAATCTTTAGTTTCATTACAGAAGAAAAATGGAATCTGCAGTCGAGTGGCAATACTGTTCCCTTTCCTTTCATTCTTCTCCTTCATCAATGGTATTTTCTGCTATCTCACAGCATTAGTCCATTATAAAACTGGATTTGCAGGAAATAACTGTTGGAGTTCATCACTCCCGTGTCACCATAACTGCTAGGCTGTGCTGTAAATCTGTTTGATTGAAGTAATCTGTACAGGCTTTTGGGGTTTTCGGTGTGGTTTTGTTTTTTTTTTTTTTAAGCAAGCAAACTTACTTTACAGTGTAACTCAGATTGCTCCACTGATCTGGTTTATAGCACAGCTCCACAAAGCTTGCATTGTTATAGCTGAGGGGACAGAAATTTCATCAAAGGGAAAGAGCTGTGGGGAGAAGTGGACCTTGTACTGTTGTCTCTTGGAGTAGTTGTGATACAGAATCCATTCTCCCTTCCTGCTCTTCTGCAGTTGAATTGAAGTGGCTGATGTAGTTAAAAGGCATTTGCCTTGGGAAGGTGTTATAGGAAACAGGGCAACTTACTGAGATCTTTGTGTTTGTGTTGGGATAGGAAAATACTGTGTGTGTTTATTTTATCCTTATAGCTTTGTATGTTAGTGGCTTAATCAAAGAGATGTGTGAGAGAAGCTTGAAACCTTGCTGGAAATTGGAGGCATGACTGGGATAAATGAAGCACATGTTATTCTTGGTGGTTTTAGTGGTGGCCTTGGTATTTACAAGACTAAAACAACTTCCCATTATAAGAACAGATGAAGACAGATCATCCATTAACTTTCTCTTAAGCGTCTGCTGTCAAAGCAACACAGAATAAATCTGGAGTTCCTGACTTTTAAAAAATTTTCGTAGTTCTGATGATATGTCTCTTCTGAGCTGTTATGGACAATACAGATCATTAAGTGTACTTCAGCCATATCTTCAGTTGTCAGAGGTTCATGCAGTGAAATGTCTGAATATAGAGGGCATCAAAACATACCTGTTTCATTGTGGGCATCGGTACGATCGTGGAAGATGACCAGCTGAATAATGGTGCTGATGGGCAAACAAATGAGATGTGAATTCTACTTCCAGGAACGAGGAAACTTGATTTCCCTTTCAGCACATCGACAGCAGATGAAGCTTCCGTTCCAGCCTCTGGCAAGCAGATATAGTATGGATCACGAAGCATACAAGCAGGATCCAAGAACAGTGCTAATAAGGCAGGCATCTCATGAAGTTGTTGACTACTTTTCCGTATTTCTGGTCTGTGAAGCATGAAATGTCCTTTTACAAATGCTGTGCAAATAATTCCTCTTGATCTTTAACGTAGAAAGAAATATTTCAACTACATAGATACTTGTAAGTATTCTTGCAAATTCATTGAGTTTTTCCCACTGAGGACTAGCTCCTTCTGAAGTGTAGGCTATCCTGCAGTTGTATCACATCTTACAAGTTTTAAGTAGCATGTTATTTCCTTTACTTTGCCAGGTAACTCAAAGATTGACTTCTTTTTTTTTTAAGTGCTTCAAGAAGTGATAGTTTTGATTACAAACAAGCATGGGATATTGTATCCTTACAACATTTTTTTCTGTAAAGTGAGAACAGTTTGGAAAAGATTGATTATCTTGCATTGTTAATAGTCAATGCTAAATCCAAAGCTTATGTTATTGTAATTTAATTGGCATCTAGAATGCTGTCAGCCATCAGACTTTTAGATTAGTAATTGTGAGGGTATATTGAGTATCATCCAACTGACTGCTTTTATTTTTCGTTATGAAGAAATGACAGCGTTTGTTATGTCGTGAAGTTGTCAGCCGTCTTTATGCTGTTTACTCTAAAGGTGAGCTTTGCACTAACGGTGCATGCCTTTCTCTCCTTTGGGCTGACTATAATTTTTGTTCCTTTAAACTTATCTCAGTGGTTTCTTTTGTGAAAATCAAAACTTGCAAACCAACGTGACAGAAAGTGTGTCTTTGTTATTTTGCGTCTGAATCTTTCTCACTTGAAGGAGCTGTTGGAAAATTGTGTAAATCTTATGCTTGGCTTCTAAAAAACAGTTATGCAGAGTGTTGTCAGGTGGCTTCTACCTGCTGACTACACTGATTGCTAATTTTTACCTTTATTTGATGAAACTATACTGAGAGCTTTTTAGTGTATAAATTTTAGAGAACAAGACTGTGTTGGTGAATATATAATAGGGTTCTTTTAGGTCTTCCAGTCACTGTGAAGTTTCACAGATTTATGAAGTAAATGAATTTCATTGCATTGATTGGCCTCCTGTCCCTAGGCCCCCTCTTCCCCGCCCCCCCAGTCTTCTAGGTAAGCAAATTTCTAATGTGGAATAAAAGTGTGCAATTGTATGACAACAACCTCAAGAACATGTGTATACGTATTTAAAAAGAGTGAAGAGTCAACTTCTTTTTGAAGTTCAGCTTTATGGTCATAAGATTAATTTTCTCTGCTTTAATGTGATTTCAACGCCCGGTGTGCAATATACTGCAAGAATAGGAGATCATTGCAGTATATAGGAAAGCTGAGATTCCGTACTGCATTTTTACATGCTAGTTTCTAGCTGTTGCTATTTTAACCAGTAATATTACTAGAATATGGTGGAGGGTCATGGTGACTTGTGCCTGATATCCTCTCTTGATAAATGTGATGTAGTTAAGCAGCTGTTTACAGCAGAAATGAACTCTGGCCTGTTTTGTTTTTGTTTTAAATTGAAAACATTCTTGCTGCTCTGCAGATACATTATTTGACTGAGGAAGAGGCCTCTGAATGTCGTATACAGATCCGTAGAAACAAAACAGGAAACCCATTCAAGTATTTTGTTCAAGGTCATGATAACCATGTCCTGGGAATGCTTTGTCAGACTCCCCCTAGTTTGCTATGAAAAACTGCAAAATAATTGCCTGCTTATAAAGAAGTGTGCTTATGTAATAAGCTAAGGGCTTGGCACAGCATTTCCCTTTCCATTCCCCTCCCACCCTTTCTTCCATAAATCAGATAGAGCCTTATTAGTGTTGGTTCCTGTTAATCTAATACGCTTTCAATGTCCTCAAGCACTGCCCTCTTATTGTAATCCTGAGTGGTTTTCTTTCTTGTTGTGCTAGAATTTTGGACCTGTAAGTCAGGATTTTGTATTTAAGAAGCTATGTAGGCTTCCCCTTGCACTTCCCCCGACTCTCCCTCCCCCCAATGTAAGCTTAAAGTTTTTCTCATCTTCGTTAGAGGACATGGGGGTGGGGAAGCCTTTTGAGAAGTTTTTATTGTGCTGAAGACATCCTTTAAATGTAACCGAATATGACTATTGGCTTCTCGATTTCCAACATAGCTCTGTCTTTCGGCTTTCATACACAGCGACATGGAAGAATGCACGTGGCCAATGTATGCAGCAGTTTGTTCATGGTGCTCAGTGTAGTGCCACAAGGAGTGTAGTGTTTGTTCAGTGTAGCGCCACAAGGACCGTGTTTGTGTTGGCACGTGCGCATCCGAGCCTGTAACCTCGCAGAACCTTCCGCCAGTTAGTCCTTCGCCTTTGAAAGGTAGGAGGTTCTTCTGCCAGGGTTGTAAATGCGATACAAAAATAGGTGATTTTTGTGATTTTCAATTGACAAACCCATTTGAATGCAGGATGCATTTTGAAAGAATCCTTAGCAAACTGCTATGAACGTCTCCAGTAAGTGGCAACATCATTATTTTTCACAGCAGTATTGTGCAGGCCATGAGCTCTTAAAGAGCTGTGATGTTTTTGGTCTTGCATTCTGGCTTTAGACACTTTAAAGGGTGAAAAAATTCTTTTATAGAAAACTACTCATCTCACATGAAGAGAGTGCAAAGAACAGGGGCAGTGTTTTCTATGGAACGTCCTTCATCTTCTGTGGGGACCACTAACTGGGGAGTTCTGCTATGGTTTTTTTCCTTGTGCTAATGTCGTGTTTTGATAAAGCCAACACATTTGGAAGCAAAGTGTGTATTGTAGTTGGACGATGTTTTACTAGTCCAAAGTTTGAAAATATAATTTGGGACTTGCAGTCTTGTAGTAAGAATAAAATGTGAGAATCTGTTAAATGGGTTGATGTACAAGTATAAAATTCAATGTGATGAAGTAACTTGGTAGGTGCAAAGTATCTTCAAAAGTGAACTGTTGTTTTTGGTTTTGGTTTTTGCGTGACTGTTTTTTATTAATGATTAAGAACCATTAAATGATTAAGTACCAAACATGCATTGAAATGAATATTTTAATCCCCTGAAAAATATTACTGTGATATTTGTAAAGTGTCCTTACTAATTGCCGCTTTCAAATAAGTACTTAAGAACATGTAATGAAGAAAAGAAACAATAACTAAATACTTCAAGGGTTAAAAACTGAGCTTTTATCTGCAGATGGCCTTATTTCTAAACTTTAAAACCTCAGCAGGTGTGCTCATCATGTCAGCTCTTTACTTAATCAGCTGTGTTATGTTTCAAGATAAATATTTTAAGTTGTAGACTGAGGTGGAAGTATGTAGTAAAGGAGTTTTAGAAGCAGTGTTTAATATGAGTTGGCTAAAAAGATGAGTGGAAGATGATATACAACATAGCATATGTCAGATTCATAAGTGAAATCTCCACCTATAAAGATGTTTACCTGAAAACTCATATTACACCATCAATAATGTTGTAAGTGCTGTCTTATGTGCTCTCGATTTTGTTTACATTATGTTGAAAACTCATAAATACGGTGTGCGGAGTATGAGAACGTTAAGTGAAGTAGCAGGTGTGGACACATTGAATTGGTGGTATGCTTAGTCTCTGAAGAGAAGCAAAGTATAAATTCATTATCCTTTGATAGATAACTTTAAAGCAGTTTTACACTTTCAGAAAACTTTTCCTAGTAAGGACTCTGAGTTTCATACTTACAAAGAGCAGATGCATCTTTTCAGTGGACAAGGTGTCAGAGAACAAGTGGTGATGTGGAGTTATTAGGCAAATCAAGATGTGGGTGCTGATCTGTAAAGTACTGGCATGTGGCTCTCAGTAAAATGTGAAAGCATGACTAATGTCATCTTTGCAGTAAATTGAAAAATAAAGCGTTCTGGAATGAGATTGAAGGAGCAATTCCACACAAACAGGCGTTAGACACCACCGTGATTTGCATGTTCTGTAAAGCAGTCCCTTTTGGAATTGCCCAGAGGCGTTCGGGCTTGTTATCTAGAGGACAGTGTCATCATGGAGGGCACTTGCAGGGAACGGTGTGTATTATTTTCCTTTCTTTCTAGAGATGACTGCCACCTGTAGCTGTAACAGTATTACAGTGGTAAGCTCTCTTGCCCCTGGAAGTGGGAGACCTAGCTTCAGTTCTGTAAGTCTGGGGGAATTCAAACCTCTGCCTTCCAGGAGAATGGTATCATCGGCAGGCTCTTTGGGGTAGGAGCAATACTTCTCTTCCCCAGAGGTAGATCCAGGACAAGTCTACACTAAGAATTCTTTTTGGTGTGTTTAGGGAGATATTTTTATTGATACAGCATGGTTCATTCTTCCAGAAAACTGGTATAGTTTAGTAAAATAAAAGTCTGAGTTTGCTGTTGCACATTCCTCCTCTAGCAATGGAAGCATACCAATAATTTTCTGTATAATAAACCAGTTTTATTGCGAACCTGAGAGAATCATCTGAATTCATGATAAACTGCAGTAAGCTACTGCTTGATGCTTTATCTGAACACCTGTAGGTCATGCACAGTAAGTCTGTAGGTAATGATGAACATTTTAACTAGGGCAACTTTGTGCAGTGTTCTTAGGCTTCACGGTGCAGTATACTAAGGTTTTTCTGTAAAAAAAATTGTACAATAGTTGATGAAGTCATGAACTGAAGATAGTTTTAACACTTCAAGACTTTGCTTTGGACACTTGAAGAGTTAATTTGCCACATGAAGATTTTATATAGAGAGCTAGCTTACTTGAGTTACTACTTTTGTTCTCAGAAGTGTACTTGTGTGGGGAAGTGAGTGTGGTTTTGGGGGCTTTTTTAGGAACAATGTCATCCAATCCTCAGAGTAATAGGGGATCCTAGAATAATTATAGACTTCATTCTCCCTAGAGGTTACAAACACAGACCTTCATATCGGCATTGACAGGGACTGCAGGCTCTGTGTATATGTGAAGATGTTAGAAAATGTCCGTGTCTTTTTCCCTCCCTCTCAGTATGAATTCCTTTGCGCAGCGTCTTTAACAAGTTAAAAGTTGCCTAATGCTTTAGTTCGAAAATGTGAAACAACTTGCTAGATGTTCATTTTATATTCTGATGTTTCACACGCTCGTTCAGTCATTATCTGCTAAGCTGGCTGTGTATGCAGAGAAATGCTCTGTTTTTCATGAAGTAGTTACTGATTCATGTTTATCGTGAGACACACTTAGTCTACACCTGTAATTGCTATCACATATGTTTTAACCACTTTGTGGTCAAAATGTAGTTCAAATGCAGCATGCTAGTTGTCATCTTCACTGCAGTTTAGCTTTCACAATGAAAAGAGAGGAATGGCTGGTAACTTTATTTGATGTCAAAATGGTTGCAGCTGCTTATGGAATAGGGGACTTACATCTTGGTTTTAGGCTTCAGGTTAGAGCGATCTAGAAACATCCTAAACTATTAATGCTTGGGGCCAGGACTCATTTCCTCTTCCTCTTTACACTCTAGAACTTAAGATGTGTTCAGAGGTGGAAGAAGTTTCATTAGGACAATATACAGTTGCTGCTAGTTCTTCTCTTAAACAGCTGAATAGTGTAGAAAGGTGTGCCATGTCTTGGTCAGAAAACCACCATGCTGTCATAAACTAGAGAACTACATTCTTGCATTGGCAACAATTTGGTAAACTAGTAAATTACGGTTCCTCTTTTCCATGCATGTTATGCTTCATGGTAAGGGCCAGCATGTGATTGGGGCTGTTCTTTAGCTTGTAAAGATATGTAAAATGAGTAAAGAATCAGCTCTTTAAATGGTCATTAGGAAATGCTGACAAATGTTTCAAGACTGTCCTTTTTTTTTTTTGGCAGTGTGGGTATGTTTCAGTAGCATATGAAGTTGTAGTTTTAAACTTAGCTTGCAGGACAACTTCTGGACTGGATGACTTCTTGGTAGCAACCTCTTTAACCTGGCTTGCCCGTTTCCTAAGAAGAACTCAGGAGTGGACCATGCCTTACATGTCATTTTGTGGTGTGCACAGTATTGCAAATGGACCCACCAACTCTGAAGCATCAAACTTGCATTGTAGGTGTAAAATGACTGTATGTACTCACTGTGCTATTGGAATAAACTGAATGCTATTCATACAATTAGTTGAATCTCTGGCACTTTATCAGAGCCAGCCTTCCTTCTAGGAAAGGTAGGTTCTGCAGGACTCAGTGGCAGTTTCCCACAAAAGATCCCAGTCAGGGTGAGTATCCTTTTTTGACTCTAGGGACTATTTAATGCTGTGTGCACACTGTGGCTGTTTGTCTCCTATGTAGATAGACAGCTACACAGTCATTTCTGAATTCCTTGATTTACATGTACAAACAGTAGTCATTTCTATTTACTCTCCTGTATTAAGCTACAGCCGCATATACTCTGAATCCAGATGTTACATCAAGGTGATAAAACAACAGAGAATTGAAAGGGGATGTAGTTAGATAAATGTGGTACTTAAGATGGATAAGAATGCCCCCCCCCCCCCCCCCAACTCTTAAAAATCATTGACCCAACTTAGCTAATTCGGCAGTGATAGCTAATTCAGCAGTGATAGCTGAGTCAAAGATTCGATTGCGTTCCTGTGAGCTTAATGAAAGATTGAGGTCAAACTGTTGCTGCAGAGAAAGGGGCTGTAACAAAAGCTGGGTTACTCTTAAATATCAGAAAACCTAAATGAGAAGGAAAAAAAAAAATCAGGAATTGTTTCCACTGCATGAAAAACTACGATCAGAACTTTTCCTTTGTTAGATATCAGAGGATCTGATTGCACTGTGCAGAAAGACCAAAGGAAATCAATCTTAACTAGTTCCATGGCTTCTAGAACAATAGATTTCTTTTTAAGCTGGGTTCTGTGCTTGAAAAACAAAATAAACCTATGTCCCACTGAAAGGAATAGTCACAGACACCATTTTGAGGAACAAATGGGAGTTCAGATATTCATGCACACCAGTGTTTGTAATTGACAGCCTAACACAACAGTTCTGTGAAAGGAAGATGCACCTTAAATTTTCTTAAATTTTTAAAATGATCTTAGGGAGGAAATCCTTGTAAAGGGGGTGCAGTTGCTGTCATGATTAAGATATTAAAAACTTGGAAGGTGGATGTAATACAGAGGGGAGACTAAGGGCCAGAATAGGTTAAAAATTCAGTCTGCATTGGTGAGGGGAGAGTAATGGATGGATTTATTTTGACAATTTATCCAGTCTTTAAGGAAAGGTCAAATAATGAATGAGTGTAAATGGTGAAAGCAGTGGTGAAGTTTCCATACACTAGGTCTGTGTCTGGCAGTACTGTCACCCACCAGTTGAACCAACAGAAGTTTTAGAAATCGTAAGTGATCTGATGTCCTTAAAGTGTGGTATGAACTGCTAAGGGAGGAATGGGCCAAATGCTGAAGTGCCTGAGCATGCTAGGATCTGAAAGAACTTTGTAAATCTGGACCTGATTGTTTAGATGGATGAATCAAAATGCCATGTCTTGTATTCAGTATTCGATAGGAAAAAAGTGTCCATTTCTAAGTGCAGAAAATACGAAAGCTTATTCTCAATGCCTGCGAATGGAAAACTGGATGTTTTGCAGCATCTTCGTCTTGGTTGAAAGAAAAAAGGAAACTAAAACAAAAGGAAATGAAAAAAAATTATTGCTTTTTAAGAGGGCATGTCAAAATGATTTGTGTGCATCTCTGTTTAAAAACTGTTTCATCTTTTCTGTCTTATTTTCTGTTATTTTTGACTTGAAGTGGAACTGATCTAAACCAAATACTGAAGTAGAAGAATATTGGGTCACTGTGTTTCATCTGCATGTGAAGTTTTATCTAGTATTGCTTAGAAGTAGGGGTAACGAACAATTTGTCCTGGGTTTGGACCTTCCAGGAGTTCAGAGCACCTGCACATGGAAGCCTTCTCTTGAGCGAGAATGGCATAGCTCATGTAACTGGTATTTCACGAAGTTTAACTCTCTTTGACTTTGCTGGCTGTGGGCGTTGCTTTAAGATTTTGCTTTCTCTTGGCTTTCTTAACACTGTATATGGTAGTCCTGGAGCTAGATTAGCAGTTTTTAAGACTGCTCTTCCTCATGACTAGTGAATCTTCCTATAGGATTTTAATGGGACATCCTTCATCCTGGGTCTCTTCTGAGACTTGTTTTGGGCTGAAAAATGTGAGGGTTCTATTTGTTTTTTCTGGTTTGTTTTTTTTTTTGTCCGTAACTACCTGAATGAAGCTATGACTCTATTCCTACAACCTGTGAGTTCACATGCAAATTGCAATAGTCCTATACTCTCCAATTGCTAGCTTAACTCAGTAGCCAAAGTAAAGCCTAGAGTCTAACCAAACCCTGCAACTCATTTTCATCCAGTGGATGTTACTTAAGCCAGGTAGTTATTCACTGGGTTGTCCTTAATTCAGCCCATCTGTCTCAGTAGTAGCTTCATTTTCTTCTTCCTGAACTGATCACCACAAGATTTTAGGATTTCTTTCTGCTCCCTTTCTCATGATGTTGCAACATCCTCTGTTGATGGCAAATTCCATCTTTATCCTGATCTTATTCATATCTTCACTTCTTACCCACAGCTTGATTATCCATATATATAATACTGCAGATGTTCTTTACTTGGCTTCTTGCTTCAGTCACATCACTCCCAAATTGTGTGTTGCATGAGACATTTTGCGTTTAAAAAAATTCTCTAACTCCTTGCACCTGTAGTCTCATGCTGACATGCTGTACTTTTACACTTTTTTGTGCCTCTATGTGTGTGTTGCACTCTGGTTGGGGCAGGTGAGTGCTTGTATGGTAGCATCCAGTACAGCTATTACAGTTAACAGTGAAACTGTTTGGCACTGGTGAGGCTGCATCTCAAATCCTGTGTTCAGTTTTGGGCCGCTCACTACAAGAAAGACATTGAGGTGCTGGAGCGTGTCCAAAGAAGGGCAATGAAGCTGGTGAAGGGTCTAGAGCACAAGTCTTATGAGGAGCGGCTGAGGGAACTGGAGTTGTTTAGTCTGGAGAAAAGAAGGTTGAGGGGAGACCTGAAAGGGGGCTGTAGTGAGGTGGGGGTCGGTCTCTTCTCCCAAGTACCAAGTGATAGGACGAGAGGAAACGGCCTCAAGCTGCGCTAGGGGAGGTTTAGGTTGGGTTTTAGGAAAAACTTCTTCACCAAAAGGGTAGTCAGGCACTGGAGCAGGCTGCCCAGGGAAATGGTTGAGTCCGTATTCCTGGAGGTATTTAAAAGACGTGTGGGTGTGGTGCTTAGGGACATGGTTTGGTGGTGGACTTGGCAGTGCTAGGTTAACAGTTGGACTCGATGATCTTAAAGGTCTTTTCCAGCCTTAATGATTCTAGTTTCTATGAAAGTGGTAACCATTGGTTTTGTGCTATGCTGATACCTGTAAAGAAGTATATTATAGAATGCAGAAGAGACGTAAATTCAGACCTGCTACTTGGTGCTGCAAAGGTGTATTTTTGATGTGGCAGGGGGAAAGAAATCTCAGGAGGGAGGGTGTTCTGTGTTTGTTTTGAACTGATTGCATGCAATGAATACCAAGAAAATGGACCCTTTTTATTTTGTCTTTGCATACAAGTACTTGCTGTCTTGAGACCATGTAGTTCTGAATTCAACTAGAAAAGCCAACTGCTAATGTGCTGGCATTCTTCACACTTCTCTTCTGCACAAGAAATCCTAACTTTAGACATCCAACTTTGTAGGCGTGGAATTAAGACATAATTGAAAATTGTGCTGTACCCAACCGTTCTGATTTGTTTCTGAGAAGCCTTGAGTCTTCTGCAAAATGGGCAGAGGTAAACTGCTGAACCACTCATTTAGGTTCTTGAGTAAATAACTCAAAATCAGCACAGAAGAGCTGTTATGGCCAGGAAAAGTGTTCCCAACCTGCAAGTTTGTCTTGGAGAGACAGGCTCTTTTGCCTGCTTTCCACTCTTGACTGATAGTGCTTCTGATTCTCTGTGCTGTCATTAACGGTGCACAGGTAGTCCTGTCCTTTGTTAAGGGCAAGAATATCCATAGAGAGCATAGCCTAAATTGTGAAAGCTCTGTTTTAAGAGAAAACTTAAAATGAATCAAATAATTTCCAAAAAATTTATTTTTCCTCTAGGTTATCTAGTTTTCTTGTATCAGCAAATACTGAAGGCTCTTAATCCGTCTGGAAAAAAGGCTGAAATCAGTAGAAGTGCTGATTTAGGATTGCAGGCAAAGCATGTCTGCTAAAATTTTATGGTATTTCGGTTACAACAGAGACAAAGCATAGTTTCCAGACTGCAGAACAAACAACATTTGTTAGACCTTATGTTGACCACAGATTAGCAATTTGGGTTGCCCAAGCGTGAATATCATGGTCCGAGTAAACGTCTAAGGGTGTAGAGTGAGCAGGGAGCAGTCACTAGAAAGACATAGACACCGACATCAAAAATGAGGATGAAGGGCTGTGAAGCTACAGAAGAAGATTCCATGGGAATCCAGAATACAAGGAAGCAACTGAGAAGAAAACAGCAGATAGCTAATGGCAGCTAGCTTGGGTTATAGCAAGGTCTGGAGAGAAGAAAGATAAGACAGGCTACTGGAGAAGGGCATTGTTCTAAAGATGTGTAATTTCATACCATGTTAGTATGCTAGGTGGTTAAATTGAAGGTTGGTAAGTATCTAGTGCCTTTTGAGTTGCGTCCAAGGGTACTTTTTGTTTAAAATACCTTTTTTTTTTTTTTTTTTTTTCCCCCATTATGTTTTGGAGCAGAGTAAAGACTACGGACACCAAATTAATTATTCTGTGTAACCTTCTAACTATGTGCTACACCATGGCATTTCAATTTTCTTTTTGACATATAAATTGCAGTCCACTTAGTAAATAAAATGGATTACTTATGGTAACTGTGACTAGGCAGACAACCTAAATCTTGGCCAGAGCTATTCCAGAGGATGTCCAGTGGCTTTAAAAAATCCTATTAAAAGATTTTGTTTGCAGATGATACAGAGAGGTTAAAAAAAAAACCCAGCAAAACAAACAAACCACACTTTGCGGTGCATCTTACTGCTCCCTTTTTTGTCAAGGGCAGCTTATGCTTAAGGTGCAGCTATAGCTGAACTTTATCTCTGCTGTTTGTAAATAAAAGTAAATCTCTAAAGAAGCCGAAGTTCTTGGAGTGGATTTAGGAATAGGAAGCATGAAGCTTTACATATTTTATGCAATTATGATTGTGCTAATTATAACAATATAAATGTCACAATCTTCTTGTAAATGTTAAGTTTGAATAGTGTATTAGTTCTAAGTGTGAACCCAACAGGATCAGAAGGCAGTTTTGTTGAATGAGTGTAGTAGAGTGCATAATGTGACCTTTTAGCACCTCTCACTACTGATTATTGAGTAAAATAGAAAGTTTGACTGTTCAGAACTCAGAGTGAGTTTGCACAGTTTGAATTAAAAATATAAATATAACATCTGCAAGTGGAACTTCCTTAATACAAGATTGCAAAAGTAGCATGGAATTCCCTAATGCAAAGCCAGACTACTTAAACTCTGCATTTTGAAGCATGGTACATGCAGGATTTCATTTATATTGTACCCAGTTTGTAGTTTTCTAACGATAGTATTTGAAAAGCTTGCTTTGTGCTTGTGATTTAGCAAAAACCAAAGTAATGAATACCAAAAAACCACCTTGCTAATATCACATGAGTTACATGCTATAGCTCTTTTTGATAAAAATCTGTAAAAATACATACGGGAGATAAAAGCTGTTGACATTTCATCCAATCATTCTGCTTTAATTCAGTACTGACATTTGCTACCTTGTCAACAAAGTCTTGAAGATGCTTCAGAGTCTTGAGAGGAAAAAGAAATTCAAAATTTGAATAGGTTACGCCCTTTGCTCTGAAGAGAGCTGTTTTGTATTCTCCATATATCAATCTCCTTTTCTTCCTCAAGTATGAAAACAATGTGTGCATTTTTGGGTCTTAGTAGACATATGTGAAAAGCTAGTATTTGGGAACTAATTCAAAAAGCTTGTCTGTGTAATTGTGTATTTTTAAAAGTAGCTATAACCAATATTTTGTTAAAATAAACAAATTTGGATATGATGGTTAGTTTCGTGTTACAGCCAATGCTCATTCTTTTCTTAAAATCATTCTTTTCTTAAAAACATTTTGCCTAGATGGCAAAATGACTGTTTTTACCAGACTTTAATTATCTTAGCAGTGTATACACACTTGAGAAATTTTTCCTCATGAGCAGCAAACTATTTGAATTGCTTACAACTGCCTCTTTATACTTTGCAATAGAGCCTCCATCACTGAATATTTCAACCTTTAAGTACACAACTTTCCTTTCTGGCACCTGGGCAATACTGACTAGGGATTTCTTTGCTGAAATGTTAAGCTCAGCTGCCTTGTGGCATGTAGAGAACTGTTCCTTTAACAGCAATTTATTACCTGCTTTCTACCTGCGCTATACTTGTTAAACCTGCCAATAGTGTTTTAAAACTTAGGAGCTTTTCAAAAGTTTAGCCTTTTATCCTTCTTAGAAAGCAGATTATGAAAAGGTAGCTGTGGAAGACTGCAATAGCAGATATTGTTGATTCCATGCCATTAGCTTATCTTGTCTGTTCATAAAACAATAAGTGAAAATAACCTGTTTTGTGGATAAATACCTGTAAATTTCTGGGTAAATTACCTGTTTTCTGGGTAAATAATTCTTTGTTGATCTAGCTTCCAGTGGAGGTGCTTCTTTTGAAGTGTCTTTCCTGAGCCTTCATCTTTAAGTTTTTTGACCCAGCTGCTTCAGCTATAATGGAGTTTAAAGATAACTCCTGCTGTATAGTAATGCCCTGCAGAATCATTTTCTGCCTTTTTCTATTATGAGCAGAAGAAAATTAACAAGGTGGTGTTAACCCCATCTCTCTCTTCTCACACAAGAGCTCCAAGCGAGAGTGGAAGCCTCTGGAGGACCACAGCTGCACAGATGTACCATGGCTGCTCTTATTCATCCTCTTCTGTGTAGGAATGGTGAGTAAAACTCAAAGGATTCTGTGAATGTTATATGGTTGAAGAGTTTGCATTCATTACGAGGAAGTTTTAAAACTCTTCAGTAACTTAGCGAGTAAGGTCAGGGTATGCTGGCATGGGAACCATCAGCTGTAGAACAGAAATTGGTAGTATGTACATATCAAAGGCCTTTGGCAGGGATCCATAATGTATTGTTTGTGCCAGTTCTTGCTCCAGCTCCTCTTCCCCTGAAACTCCAGTTTCATTTGTAAGTGATTTTCAGCATGGTGAGGTATCACTTGACTCATGTTCGTTATGGGACTGTGGATGTCGCAGAAATGATAGCTTTGAGTCTGGTAAACAGTTCTGTGAATCACAGTAAACTTTTTGCTGAGAAACAAAGATTCTGAATATCAAACAGTTGACTTTTTTTTTCTTTGATGCTTAGTAGAAGCACCTACTATTAACAACCATATTACTAATGGTAAGATCTTTCTTTCCAAGTTATCCCAGCTTTGTCCTGTGCGATGAAACCGTCACCTTTCTCGAGACAACCTCACAACACTGTGCACTTCATATTAAAAAAACAAACCTCCAAGACCTGAAGATCAGTGAAAACTAGAAATACACTTCTTTTTTGATCTTGTTTTGTTTCATGGACCTATGTATGCTGTTCTTCCTAAACAGAGGATGTCTGTCACTGTCTTGTTCTGCTGTGTTGCAAGCAGTAGCCCTTAAGAGTTTGGGACTTCTGTGCTGTCAGCTTTCTTTTCTACTGTCCCTTGGTCTCTGGTCTTTGGAATTATTCCACTGAAAAATTTCTTTTTCTTTCCCCAAAGTGTTTGTCATTGGCTGTGCTTCAAATGCAAGGATGATAATGTTTCATTTAAGTCATATGAATTATATTCTCACTGTAATGTGAATATCTTAAAATCATAAAAAGCTCAGTGCTTCCTGAAACAAGTAGCTCTTTATTGTGATTTTTTTTTTTCCCTGCCTTTGTTGATGTTCCTGATTACTCAGACTATACCTACCTGTTCCCCCCATTATAAATTAGTCTGCTGTGGGTGAGTGTCCCAGATTTTCCTGTCTAAGCAATATAATATATAGAGCAATTATTCTATTGGGTCAAATACCCTGTTAGTTACTGTTCTAGGGGACTTCACTTGAAGGGTCAGGTACCATGATGGGTCAGGAGGGCGTCCCCACACTGTTGTAAATTAGCTTAGATGGGGGAGGAATTGCATGATTTCCCTTACCCCGTGTGTAGGAAAATAATTCTTGAACCAGCCAAGAACCTGAGTACTATTGTATGTAAAATGCATGCTAGTGTGTCCTTTACAGAATAGTAAGGGATCCAAGAAATTGAAAGTGGGTGCTAGAAATCAGCTTTAATTATTACTTGTGATAACCTTTTGCTCACTTTGCCCTTGTTTTCACTTTGGGTATTAAGTGTATAAGTGCATTAGTGCATTGGTAAGAGAAAGATAATGACCAGCTTGCTGTCTGGAATTTCTCTATAGTTATAGCCTGTCCGTCAGCGCAGGTCACTCTACTGTATCTTCAGACCTTTAGAACCCCCCACATTTTAACTGTTCCATGCTGCCTTCATCACCTGTTGTCATCATCTCATCTGATCGTGTCTCTGCCAGCTGTTGCTCCACACATTTGTCTCAGCTGTTTACTCTGCTTCCCCCTCTCAAATCTTAGCTTGCCTCATCTGTAAAAACAACTCATTGATGGTAGTGGGGCGAGCCAATGGTTCACTTCTCCCTGTCAGTGGTGTTGCTAGAGAGCTAATGATTCTTTTGGGCCAGTCTCCTGTTCGCATAATCACCACCTTGGTCTTGGTTTTGCTCGTGAAATATCTCTGAAAGTCACAGCAAGACCTGCCTGACATGGGATATTTTCCACATTACTCTGTCTGAACCATTTAGCATTCCTGTGCTCTGTGTCTGTTTCTTTCCTGGAACCACAGTGGCTTTGACCTGGTCACTTGCTTTAGAGGATTTCCTTAAAAGGAACTTCTAGCTCATCTTTGAAAGCACATAATTTGAAGGAGAAAAAAAAAAGTCTTGAAGCAAGAAAACCTGGACTGTTTGGAATCCTCTAAGATGCATACTAACCTTTGACAACTCCAGCTTTTCTTGTAGCTCTCCTTCACTGCCTGCCGTTGGCCTCCCTTCTGCTTCATGTACCACTTGCTGACAATATCGCTCTCAAAAAACCACCTACAAGATTCTTAACTATGCTTAGATAACATGTAGTATTAGATGCCTGAGTCCTCTTTTGGCTTGCATTCAATTTTATAATTGCACAACAGTTCTCTGTGGATAGTCCTTGTCTTCCCTTTTTTAAAGAACCTCTGCTTAGAAACAAATGAATTAAACTGACTTTTCCCAGCTGTCAAACAGAGCTGTTACTAAACTGTGGGGTTTTTTCTCCTCCAGGGTTTTATCTGTGGCTTTTCAATAGCTACAGGAGCAGCTGCAAGACTGCTTTCAGGATATGACAGTTATGGAAATATTTGTGGACAGAAAAATGTCAAGGTGGAGGGAATAGTCAACAGTGGTCTGGACCTCACACACAAGAAGTGAGTATGTGATTCAATTGCTTCATTCTGTAGACCAGGAAAGGCAAAACCTTTCTTCCTTTGAGAGTGGTTTTCAATAAAATGGGAAGAGGGTTATGCTAACTCATTCCTACTTGTCCTTGTCCACTCTTCTCACCTAGAGAACAACAGGTTTTTTTTAACAACCAGCAACAGTACCTGGAGAGCATATGTTGACAGATGTGCAATATGAGTATACAGCTAAGACATTGAGGAATTGCCCTTTCTTAGCATCAGTTTCATGTAGGAGATTGTATCAGGCCACTGAAGAATCTTGTTTGTTGGAGTTTTAGGTATGACAAATATTCTCAGATTTGGGAGCAGGCCTTTGATACCTATGTAGAAATGGTTCGCTTTTGATGTTGTATGCCACTGAGTTTAGGGGGAGATGGGATATATCTGAGACATTAAAATGAGACTTTAAAATTTAAACTGTAAGCAGAATATATATAAGTGGCTTGTGGAGAAAATGCACAAAACTTTTAAGCAGCACACAGCTCTTATTAAGCAGTGTCATGTTAAAACACGTACTTACAGGTCAGAATTTCCTATCTATTGTGCAGAAAACATCTGTCGTGGTTTAACCCCAGCCAGCAACTAAGCACCACGCAGCCGCTCGCTCACTCCCCCCCAGTGGGATGGGGGAGAGAATCAGAAGGGTAAAAGGGAGAAAACTCGTGGGTTGAGATAAGAACAGTTTAATAATTGAAGTAAAATAAATTAGAACAGTTAAATAGGCAAAGCAAAAACCGTGCACGCAAACAAAACAGAAAAAGGAATTCATTCACTCCTTCCCATCGGCAGGCAGGTGTTCAGCCATCCCCAGGAAAGCAGGGCTCCATCACGCGTAATGGTTACTTGGGAAGACAAACGCCGTCATGCCCAATGTCCCCCCTTCCTTCTTCTTCCCTCAGCTTATATACTGAGCATGACGTCATATGGTATGGAATAGCCCTTGGGCCAGTCTGGGCCAGCCCTCCCCCTGGCTGAGCCCCCTCCCAGCTTCTTGTGCACCCGGCAGAGCAGGGGAAGCTGAAAAGTCCTTGACCAGTGTGAGCGCCACTTAGCACCTATTTAGAGACAGCTTAGCACTACTTAGCAAGAACAAAACGTCAGTGTATCATCGACATTGTTCTCATCCTAAACCCAAAACACAGCCTCATACCAGCTACCAAGAAGAAAATTAACTCTATCCCAGCTGAAACCAGGACAACATCATACTGCAGTAGTGGTACTGGAGCTGAGTTAACAAGTATTCTGGACTGATTGGTTAAAACCTGTGAACGTCTGTTGAGGTCTGTCTGCCAGTCAGTGCTCAGAGTGCATCTGTGCAACTTTGGTGACTTTAGAAAGTAAACTATTTAGTCTAACCTTAGAACAGTGATATTAATTGACAAAAAAGATGTTTCTTTCACTGTTGATTACTTCAAAGAACTAAAAAGTTTTTAATTTCTGAGTATGATAGCCTTTTACTTCACACTTTCAGACTAACAGAAAATCCATAATTTGCATGAATTATTTTGAAAGGATGCTTTCCTAAGATCTGCTTATTTTGAGTTGCTATACTAAAGATTTCTAAATATCTGATTTAAGATTTGATGTGGTTAGGTAATTGGCATGTTACCAGAAGAATTTGAGTTAAATAAAGTAGCCTGAAACTTCTTATAGATTTCTTCTGTCAAAAGAATAATTTTGTAATCTGATCACAGCCTCCAGGAGGATTGAAGGGCTTAAAATTTATGCAGCATAATCTTCCTACTTTTTTATATAAATATTTTAGTGTTTTCTAAAATCAGGTGTATTCAGTACAAAATTCTCATTCTTCTGTTGTGAGAGAAAATACAAATTTTAAAATTATAATTTTAAACCTACCTTTAGAAAGAAATGGTGTCTGAGTTTGTGTGAAGGCAGAGAAGCTCAGACGCCTTATTGAAATGAAACCATTAATAGTGTAGTAGTCTCCTACACGTGACAGAAATCAGGCCATCATGAGGAGAGACATCTACCACTGCTGTGATTTCCTCTTGTAAAGGCAAGATCGAAAGACAGCAAATAAAAATAGTGACTATTTTTAACACAGTTAATAGAGCCCATTCGTTGTCAAAGTCTTCATAAGGTTCAAAAGGATTATGTTTTTTGTAATAGAGGTATCATGGCTTGAGGCATGACCTAAGCAAATGCATGGATACACTTATATGGGATGTCATCATCTCTATTAGGTTGAGAGTGAGAGAAAACCTTCTACCAAGGCAGATTATTCTATAACTGTTCACAGTGAAGTGCCTGGTACAGTCCAGGGTACCCAGCTTTGAAAGAGGCCGGTTCTTTTATAAGCGAGTGATCCTTCCCACTCTCAATCCCTAATGCTTTTTAAATTTGCTTGGCAGTTTTTCAGAAGAAACTATCTGCTTTGCCTCTGTCTCTAGCAGGTGGAGTTCCTGCAGTGTCTGAGGTGCAGTTCATGGGAGTATTTAATGCTATTGTATAGGAGTAGTTTTCAGACAGACTGTAAAAATAAACTCTTCTTCCTGCCTGTACATTTCAGTTTGTGTAGAGAAAGAAAGGGTTTTAAGCTCTACAAATGTTCTGGAAACATGAAGTTATTCTCATTTCATTCTGCTCGCAGGGTAATTCTGTCTTCATTTCCCTGTCCAAGGCAGAAAAGCTAAATCATCCTTAAAAATAACATTTTCTTCCTTGTAAATGACAGCAACCCATAGGCACTGTAATGAGGAAGTGAAATGGATGTGGTCTGTGTGGATATGGAAATCTAGGTGGTAAGGGTGAAGAGCAGAGTCCTCACAGGGATTTGATTTGATCCGTGTGCATCAGATATGCTGAAACCAGTGAGATGAAATGTTGGGAAGGAGGATTTTACAGCCTGGTCTTGTCAACAAAGAGTGAATCAGGCATATTTTTATTTTTACAAAGAAAACACAGTACAGCTTTAATAGGCTGTGCTTTAGAGTCAGACATGGGATTATAGTCTAGGCCTGGCAGTGAATTCTCATTAAACCTATCTGCTTCAAATAAGCTCCTTGCTTTCCAAGTTCTGGCAGTTACAAGGGGGTTAAAAAATGACCTT
Source organism: Platalea leucorodia (assembly GCF_965183815.1). Classification (NCBI taxonomy): domain Eukaryota; kingdom Metazoa; phylum Chordata; class Aves; order Pelecaniformes; family Threskiornithidae; genus Platalea; species Platalea leucorodia. The sequence continues at coordinate 54,665,403 of NC_138858.1, read as the reverse complement.
TTATTTGCGAAGAAATGATGACCATGGCAGCCAAATATAAGTCCCTGAAATGCTAGTTCAGTCTGATTTTTAATCACCAATACTTTGCTGCTTGGACAGAATTCAGTTTGTGCTATTCACTCAAGTATGAGAAGACATGCATGTGCTGCTATAGGGAAGAGTTAGGGTGGAATTCCACTTTAATAAATGCCTTTGAGTCAGGAAAATGCTTGGGATTTACATAGTGGGAAAACTCGGGCAGAGTTTGCAGCACGCATACAGAGAGTTTGGTTGAGTGAAACTGTATGTGCCCTACCCATAATTTGTTTAGAGTGGGTTTGATCACTTAATTCACTTCTCCATTATTGTGATTAGATGCTTGTAGATCACTGCAAACAGTTGTTCTGTAAACTACTCATTTGCCTATAAAGAGGTGCCTTGAGGGCTGACAGAAAATCAATGACACGGGCAAATGTAAGAGTGTACAAAATACTTGATGGTAAGATAGGCTTGTTCATATGATTTGCCATAGTGCTTCCAGAATCAAGGTGTAGTGTACAAAATGATGATGTTTTGTCTTCCTGTTTTTGCAAGGGAAGAGGAGACTGCTGTATTTCTGATGGACATGAATAAGTAATAGGACACTTAGCTAGTAAGCTACCAGTCAGAAGTCAAAATTGTTGATGCTTTTGTTTTTTAACCTTTGGTCATTTTGAACTTGTATTTTTAATTACTTGCCTAGAAATCTGGATTTTTCTTTCAGAAGTGAAAAAAGAAACGCATTGCAATATAAGCTCAAAATGGTAGTAAAGCATAATGAAGGTTATCCTATAGATCTGTAAAAAAAAAAAAGTTATGATGCGTTTTGACGAGTTGTACTGAAGTTCATTTTGAATTACACGCCTCAGGATGGAAAACTTGACCTTCTTCTCAGACACCGTGCTTTTGAAAAGTTAAATAAACTCTTCCGTTATTTTCCTCTATGTATAGAAATCAGCTGAAAATTAAAGATGAACCTAAAATTTCTAATTTTTATTATGGCAACAGGGGGTAGATACATTAAAAATTACATGCAGTTACTTTTACTCAAGTAACTTTTCATCATTTTGTATTTCAGAGGTTCTTTTAACAAACTTTGATTTTTCAGAAAAGTGGATTGTTAAGGTCAAAGGATCACAGAACTGTAGAATGGTTTGGGTTTGAAGGGACCTTTAAAGATTATGTAGTCTAATCCCCCTGCCTTGGGCAGGGACCTCTTTCACTAGAACAGGTTGCTCGGAGCCTGGTCCAGCCTGACGTTGAACACTTCCAGGGATGGGGCATCCACAGCTTCTCTGGGCAGCCTGGTCCAGTGTTTCACCGCCCTCATAGTAAAGAACTTCTTCCTTGTATCTAATCTAAATCTATCCTCCTTTAGTTTAAAACTGTTACCCCTTGTCCTATCACTACAGGCCCTGGCAAAAAGCCTCCCTACATCTTTCTCATAATCCCCCTTTAAGCATTGAAAGGATGGGATAAGTTCTCCCCAGAGCCTTCTCTTCCCCAGGCTGAACAACCCCACCTCTCTCAGCCTTTCTTCATAGGAGAGGTGTTCCTGCCCTCTGATCATTTTTGTGGCTCTCCTCTGGACCCACTCCAACAGGTGTCGTTCCTGTGCTGAGGACCCCAGAGCTGGACGCAGCACTCCAGGTGGGGTCTCACCAGAGCAGAGCAGAGAGGGAGAATCCCCTCCCTCCACCTGCCCGCCACGCTTCTTTTGATGCAGCCCAGGATACGGCTGGCTTTCTGGGCCACGAGTGCACATTGTTGGCTCATGTCCAGCTTTTCATCCACCAGTACCCACAAGTCCTTCTCTGAAGGGCTGATACTTCATAAAGATGCATAAAGGTGCTTCTTAGGTTGTAAATCTGATAATACTGAATTTCCTATAGGAAGCAAATTTTCATTTGCAGTGTTGAAGCGTCTCTAACAATATGATTACTTTGTTTACTTCAGTCTTTGTATTTCTGATTTAAGTTACTTTCTTATAAAAAGTTAGCCTATTGTTGATTCTAAATAATGGAAATTGCATGTAAGTACATTCTTCTAGTGAGAAACAAAACCTGTTCTGTGGTAACACAGTATGGAATTTTCTGGAGTAAAATCACTTACTTTCAGTAAGTAAGCTTTAAAAACAAAAACCAAAACACCTTTTCCTCTGTAATCCTGGTGCCTAGTATTTTGATTCTTGTTTTAGCTGCTAGAAATAAGAAAAAAAATATCTTACTTCTGTCTTCCTAGACCATGTATTGAAGACACAGATTTGATAGCTTGGAGTTTGCTTTGCAGCTGCCTTATTGCTGGCAAAACTCTCTCTGAACCATGCAATGCGGTGTTTGAATTACACGTGTCTGTTTAAGGGTATGCCAATACAGCACACTTCTGTCAAAACTGCATATGGCAATATAGTTACATTGTATTTCTAAATTTCCAGGCTTGAGTGAAAATTGTAGTGTTTATTTTATAAAATATTCTGATTTCTTTTGGCCATTAAAATTATAGCTTGGCCCTTGAGTTTAAATCCCTGTAGAATCCAGCCAGGCTGGATTCTGGCTTGTTAATGCTGACACTTCTGACTTGGTTTTCTTAGGTAATACATGTTAAGGAGGAGCCTCCTGTCCGGCCACTGAATCCCAAGACCCAGGGCCTTTGCCTGGGCTGAGGGATGTGGATGGACAGACACACATGGGACACTGATGTGTCTGGTTACACGGACTGGCACTGACGAGGCGCTGCCTTCAACAGCGCCCATAATGCAGGACTTAAATAAACACAAGCACAGACAGCCACGTCCCCTTCTCCTCATGGGCTGGCAGAGACAGAATGTCTCTAGTGCAGCACACACATGACCCTCTCCAGGTTCACAAGCACACACACATTTACGGATCCTGTGAGTACCAGCACAGCCCCTCTGCCCACCTGGCACCCTGCCCCGATCCCAGGCCCCCTTACCCACCCCATGGGTCTCCCCTACTCGACAGCTGGTCCAGCTTGGTACTCAATAGCAAACACTCACACACTCGTTCCACAGGCACCCCACACTCACAGGTTCCCCCGAATACTGGCACAGACCCTCTGCCCACCTGACACCTCTGCCTGGACCCAGGGCCTCCTGTTCACCAGCTGGTACAGCTTGGAGTTTGCTGGTGAGTTACACACGTGCACACCTGCTTTGGGGTAGGTACAGATGCTCAGCCTCTGCCAACAGCCAGCACCACACGGGCTGTGACCGGTGATCCTGCTCCAGCCACCTACACTGAGCCCTTCACCTCTGCAGTTGTTTTTTTTTGGGACACACACATTGTTCCCACCCCAGTGGCTCGTGGCCAAGACCCCTCCCTGCCCCAGTTACTGGCACTGAGACCCCACTCACTTTGGTAGCTGACACCACAGGCCTGGGACATCCGCACCCCTGGTCTGACTCCAGTGCTGGCACCAAATCCATCACGCCAGTCCCCCTAGTAGCTGGCACTTAGTCCTTGCAGCACGTGCAGCACCCATGCACATGGGATAGAGACTGGAATTATGCAGAGAGTTAAAGGATTTAGTGAAAGGATAGGACAGATTGCAGCGATCAGGTGCTGGGCTCGGTCAGACCAATGTACTGACCAACATTGGCTTACATGCAACTGTCTCCTTTTATACCCATTTCTGTCTGTCCCCCCCCTTTTTTTCTCCCTGAATCCTGTCCCATGCGCATTCCCTCAGCAACTGGCCCAGTCCCACTGACCCCTCCTGCATCCTGCGCCTTCGGGTTTGCATCGTTATCCCTTGCAAAGTCCCTGCCTTCAGTTTCTTGATAACCCATCAATTATTGTGATTGACTGAGTTTGTTTCTGGTCATTGTTGTCATTGACACAGTTAAGTTTTATGTCTCCTTTTCCTTATCATCACAATTTAGCAAGGTGCTTAGCCAGATAACCTTACTGAAAGATAAGAATACTCTCACTCCACATTGACCAGGTTTGTTCTCATCACAGTCTCCCTTATGACGTGTCACTCAGATTTGACTCTGTAGGTTCTTGTTTGTAGCTCTTTTGACCACAGACACTCTCCTTCCACATGCCCTTATGGTTTGGAATAGCAACTGCAGGAATTTGCCCTCATGAAGAGGAAGCTATTACAGGAGTGTCCAGTTAACACAAGTACTGTGTCTTGGTGTCAACTCAGGAGTATTTTCTTTGAAGTAAAGGAAAACTGTGGAATTAGTGGCTTATTGCTCACATGCAGTTACTTTGGCTGTGTGTGCGGGACAGAAATTTTCATGTTTGCCCTTGCTTCTTAGACTTTCATGATCTGTGGAGTCCTGAGATGTGTAGCATGTATTAAGTAAAAAAACAGAAATAGTACTGGAGAATTTTCATAGATGTGTGGACAAGGAAAGAGAATGTTTTAAGAATGCAAGCAGTCTATTGTCACATTACAGTTGATAGAGATGACATGGGTTTTGATGGACTTTCAGGAAGTAAGACTAAGTACTAATAATTCTTGTATACTGAGACAGGATAAAAGAACAGTCTTTCTGTGGGGGAAAGTTAGACAGCAATTGACGTATAGACTGAAAGTGTTCAGGCAGGACCTAGATGCTTTCTAGGAGCAGAAGGGATTTTTATTGATTACAGAATGAACTCCCATCATGAGGACTGCAAAAATAGAAATGGCATTTTATATGGCGGTTTGGTGTTGTTTTCCTGTGATGATGTTAGATAATACGAAGAGAGTTTTTCAATGCATAGCGTATCACCAGGACTGTAGGAACTTGAAAGACTTGTTCAACTTCAGAACAGAAAAACATTCTGCATCTATATTATATAATAAATGGACAATACTGTAGAGTTAGTGTTTGTTATGAAATATGTATAGCCAGGAGGTGGTTTTAGCTAGGAAGCTATAACTGGGTTTTTAAATGACAGTGACTCATTATGGAAAGTTAGCAAATGGAATCTCTTTAAAATACTGCACTTGAACATTAGATAGTTCTACTTGAAATATCTGAACAATTTTTATTTCAAAATAAATACTAAAATAATCTGCTCAGTCATATGGACCAGTGGTGTGGAAAATCAATCTAAACCAAAAAGCTGTTCTTAATTACTGGTATTACGTGTATTCATTAAAATAGACATGGACTTTGTCCTTTTTGCAGCATAAGTATAACCTTATGGGGTATGTTGGGTCTTCTTGGAAAAAGTTGGAAATCTTGAAGTCAAGTTTAACATTGGAGTGAAGCTTTGTGAATGTTTAGACTCATATCTGTGAAGAGGCATGGTAGAAGTGCTGCTGTTTGTATGAATAGCACCATTTGAATGGACTTGAATCTGGTAGAGTTAAACATCCTTTCTGTGTGATCCAGAATTATATAAATATCCATATATTTGTGGTGCATATGTTGAGTACATGAATTCTTTTGACCCACGCAATTATGGTAATATCAAATTTCCTGTGTTTCTGCGTAGACTGAAGGTTATTCTTGACTGAATCCTTTAGTTTGAAATGAAAATGATTTTGTTCAGTTTAATTGTTAATTAAAATAGAAGCAATTTACCTTTTTTTCTTCCCTAGGTATGTGTTCTTCTTGGATCCATGCAACATTGATATAGTACATCAGAGGATCAAGTCTCTTGCTTTGTGTGTATCAGCTTGCCCAAGGAAAGAACTAAAAACTCTGGCTGATATTCAGAAATTTGCAGAAACCAATGGTATGCAAAAAGCATGTCTCTTTTTGTTCAGGTACCAGATATTTTCATAGGATTAAAAAAAGACTTGTGCATTAGCTGAACTAAAAATGAAATATGTATTAAGAAATATCAATAGAAATAACACGACATTTTTATTAAGCTAAAACTTTACTAAATCTTACAGTATTAATATGCTTCTGTTCTGTCATGTCTTGGACAGTTTTGAAAGCTCATTGTTAAAACAGGAGTACAAAGTGCAACAAGAATTTGAGGGAATGTCTGATTATAGGGTATGTTCTCAACTCCTACGGAAATGTTCTGACATTGCTGCTTAACTGTAATGCTGTTGAAATGTCCTCATGTATATGGGGTTAGTGAGAGCAATGCTGCTATTGAAAGGCACTTGCTGCGCAGAGTATGGCTGTGGGTGTGAAAATATTCCTGCTCTCATTCAGTGCTACAGTGCAGTTCCTGGGGTTTTTTTTGTTTGTTTGTTTTCTTACACTTTTCCTTTTTTAAAGAAGTATAAAAGAAACTAACTGTATTAACAAATTAAATATTGTACCCCATGTCCCCTAAGAGCAGTACTTTTTCTCTGTAGTAATAATACTGATATTACTAGCTCAATTCATATTGTAACACTGTATGGAATAAAATGCATGAGAGAGAACCAACTTTTGGACGTTCCAAAAGAAAGTAAAGATAAAAACTTAACTCGAGGAAATTTCAGGGGATTTCAGCCATTCAAGCGGGAACATTTTGTCCTAAACTTTCCTATGTAATCTTTTAAAATGCTGTGGTAAGATTTCTTTGCAAGATACTTGGCTAATGATGAGTCAGTCTGGGTGACCGAGTCTAAAGTAGTGAAACTGAGTACTTTTCATAGGAGGAAATGAAATGTTGGTTTCTGTTCTGGTACAGGTTATGTGAGTCCTTCTTGTTTGAAAGCAGAGCGGCCGTAGGACGCTGTTAGCGCCCTCGGGTCTCCCACTGCATTGTGCCCGTACAGCCGGGTGCCTGACAGCCTGAATCAGGGGGCTGAACCGTCCCCTGGCATTACCGCCTGCATGGAGCTGCGCCAACAGCAGGCACCTCTCTCAGCAGGTGCTCCAAGAACAGGAGCTTCCTCATGTCATCTGTGCACTGTTGTCAAATACAAGCCCACAGGGAAACTAGCCAATATCTACAGTTTTACTCTTTACCACTTAATCTGAGTGTGCTGTTTTTCTGAACTAATGCAGGCCAGTTATTTGCTGGTGTGAAGTCAAGGTCATTAGTAGTGGAGTTTCTTAAGTGCCTCTTGAAATAATGAAATGCAGCTATGCCTTGTTTTGCCACAAACATTGTTTCTATGTTTATAAGTCAAGTCTCTGATTAACTGTGCCTGAAATATCTTCAGTATAACCATCTTATAAAGTATGCCAAAACCACCCTTCCTAAAACATGCTACGCCTTGTCCTCATGATTCTTCATTCTAACTGTATCTCCCTTAGTGTTTGCGATTTTAAAAACTAAAGATAAAAGATTTTTTTTAAACTAATATCACAGCCAATTGCTTCACTTTACAGAAACTTGGTCAAAAGTACAAAATCTGGTGTTACAGCAGAACAGAATCACTAATGAGTTCAATTCCTAATTTTCATTATATAATATTGGGCTTATCAAAAACAGGTGCTAAACTAAACTGAGCTTTCCTTTTGTAGAGGAACTCTGTGCAAGCCTGGAATCACACAGTTCAGAGAAATATTGTCATCCTCATGGTTATGTTTCTGCTTCAATGTTCCCCAACCTCTGCAGGTTCCAAAAAGCGATGGTTTGCAGCAAATGAACAGCTTAAGTATTGATCACCTTAAATGTTGCATATGTGTAGTGAAAGTTCAAGCATGATTCAGTCTTGCAATAGAGCAAGAACAGTGAATTAGTACCAAAACTACGGTACTCAGTAAAGAGAATCATTTTTCTGAGAGCCACTTTATAACTATGATAGTGGGTTTAAATTCATTAATATTAGGATTATGTTTGGCAGTATGTTTCAAGTGACCATAGAGTCCACTATAAAAAGGATAATAAGGAAGTCTGAGGACTTTGAACATTGCAATTTCTATGTTTGTGATGATATCTAGTTAGAATTTAGAGTTCAGCTGTCAAGTTCTGAAGAAGAAGGAGGACGAAGACATATGTGTTTGGTTTCTTGTGATAATCAATGCTGAATTTTCCCAGGTTTGCAACTTCTAACACTCAATAAGAAAACCACCTTAATGCTTTAAATATATGGGTAGAGAACGCAGTCAACTTTTAATTTTGCTCTGTTGAGGCTTTCTGAAAGCTTTAACCCTTCCTGCAGCCTGAAAAAAGTAATGGTGCTGGAGACAGGCTCTGTGTAGATCGTTGTATATGCATTTGAAGAGTTAGCCATTTTCACCTAGCTCACATGCCACCCCTGAAATCACCTTACTTGTCCATGCACCTTGGAATTCTTTCATAAATTACTATTTAAGAACCCTTCCATCCCCAAAAAATCCTCTGTTTTGCCTCAGCCCATCAAGAGATGGTATAGTAAGTTCAAATAAAGGTGTTTTTATCTAAACATCTTTATCAAAAGATGTAGCATAGTAAAACATACTACAACTTCCCTATATTGATTAATGATTTTATCAATACCAGGTACGATCTTCCAGCTAGCTTAGCATTTATCGTATCTTTCCCAAAGTGGGACAAGCACTTGATTGCCTGTACACAACAGGACAGAACTGCCAGACCCTAAGGTTCAGAGCAATTATGGCAGAGCTCTTACTTATTGTGCAGTACAGCTTGTATTTTTCTGTAAGCAAGATTATAAATAAGCATTTAGGGCAGGGAAGATGCTTGCTTGAGGCATGAAGATCATTTCATGACAAAGCAGCCTTTTGGCTTCCTGAATCAGTAATGATGCACTTGCTATTCTGCTGTAATTTGGGAAAGGGAGCTGATTTGGTGAATAACACCGCACCGTTTCAGGACAGTAACTTCACTCCCACCCCCACCCCACTTGCTCTCCCACAGTGAGGTCCTGCATTTGCAGCACCTTCACATCCAAGAGAAGTCTGTCCGTCACAAAGCCTGGCTGATTTTAGGAAAACAAGAAAGTGTGTGCCTTTAACCTGTTCAGAGTAACTGACACCCAGAACACTGGGAACCCGATGGGACCTTTTACAAGAGGAGGAAAAAAGGGAAGGAAAAAGCTGGGCAGTTGTCCACTCAGATCTTCAGCCTGTGGAAAGGTGCAAGTTGTAAAATACAGGAATGTTCTGGAGCAACTCTTGAAGGTGATGCAGTGTTGGCTGAGAACATGTGTTAATGCTGTTCTCACACAGCTATGCTGATACTTGAGTTTGTAGAGCTATGGATTGGACACAACTGAGAATGGTGTATATTGTGAACTGACTGCTGCTGGTCTCCCCAGGATTTTCGCACCCAGCAGAACACCTCAGGCAGGGAGTACTTGGGATTCAATGCTTTTGTTGGTCTCGGCACTTAAAAAATGATGTATTTTGAGTAATGTGACGGAAAGCTGGTTTTTTTTCCAGAAAGCTGATTGATGCTTCAAAACTTAATGTCCATGAAATATTGCAGTGCTGTTTTCAAGGACTTGCCAAAGCATTTTGAAATATCCTTGGAGATATAATTCACATATGACTGTGCCAAATGAATAATGAAATGTTATTATTAAAAAGAAACACTAAACGGGTGCCCATAATTTCTGTCATGTTTAATTCAGTGATAACTATACTGACTAGTCATTGTGGGACCTAATATTCCTATCTGTTGTGTAAATGGCTGGATGCAGATTTAGGAACCTAAAGTGAAATTTCTGTTTTACAGTGTGTTGGCAGGTGTCTCAGTTGTCAGAATTCTGTAGCTAGGTCAGGCTAGTTGAGGTCCAGGTGGATTTAGAGCCAGAGGTAAAGCTACATTAAGTCTGCTACAGAGACTGACCTGAAAGAAATCAATAAAGGAAAACTGGTTAAGTCAGAGCAGGTCATCTCTCTGAGTTACGGGAAGGAACCGTAGGGGAAACAAAAAGGATTTTTCTTTTGTCTGAAGATAATGATATCTTCATATGTAGTAATCAAAATATGTCTTTGCAGTTACCATTGGTACTTGCCTTAGAAATAGCAGTTACATTGGTTGCTGCCAGCTTCTGATGTTTTTCTTCTGCTGCTGTTCCGCCCACACACACTTTGGTTTTAGTGAAAGTGTGCTGGTTAAAACTTAATCCTTTGCTCGTGATTTTCCTGAAGCCTATGTACCATATTAGTTATAGGCATCTTACGGCTAAAGAGATTCTGCACCACTAGGGCTTTGGGAACCTGGATATGTTAATTCTGAGTGTCATTTTTTCAATGGCTGGAATAAAAGTACACTATGACTGGTTTTGAGATATGGAGTCATCCACTACTGCTCCACCTTGTTACCAGAACTGCCCGTCAGGGTTGTCTTGTGTTGGAAATGGATCCTCTAGTCAGAATGAAATCATTTTCACAACAGAAAGTGGCTGCACGTGGAGTCCTCCAGTAATATTGTGTTGTGTTATTGATTACATTAATAAACCATTTGGAAAGGGGGCTACTGAATTGTTTAGAATTACATGAAAGAAATCCAATATCAATTGCAATGGAATAAAACGTCAAATGGAAAGGAATGCCTGCAGAACGAAGGGGTAGGAAACAAACGTTATGCATTTAGCGGTTTACTTTAAAATGGTTATTACTGCTTGGGAAAGAGATTGTGAAGCTACTGAGGATAGCAAGAGGATTAGGTGGAGGCACAGCATTGTTCGAAAGTGTAATGTTTATTAATTGTGAAAAGAAAAAAAATAGGGACTGTATTTTGTGTAAACTCATGCTCTGTTGGCATCATAAAGGCTATGTTCTGGTCCTTCCTTGACAAAGTGTTTTCTTAACTTTTTTAAACTTATACACATGCACACACATACATGTGTATTCTCAGTGCGCGTACACATACTGAGAAGGGGAACAAGGATGATCACAAGAAAAAAACCAATGATTCTTCTGCCTCAAAAGAGAAAACTATCAGGAAGACTATGGTCATTAAAAGCAGGAATAGCTTAGAGAAGGTTAAAAAAATATTCCTGATCTTATAACTGGAGTAATATGAAACTAGAGGTCAAAAATGAAATTACTAGGCATCAAAGAGCCAAATTTTTTTCCACACAAGTTATGGTTTATTTACAAAACTTATTGCCATGAGGATGTTTTAGATACCAAAAGATAAACTGTTGGAATAATAGTATTTGATTATTTAATAGGAGGTTAGTACTCAAGGATATTGTTAAGCGGTAAGTGGTGGAGAGCTAAAGATACAGTAGGGGAAACATCTGCTACTGGACTAGATGGATTTTTAATTTGATTCCAGAATAGCTGATTTTATTTAGCACTGGAAGAAATATGAGTAGAGGAATGGGTAAAAGAACATTTGTTTTCAACTTTCTGTACTATTCATAAGAATGGGGGATAGAGAAGGGGATAATCTGGGCTTTTTAATTACAACTTGTGGTTTAACCCTGGCCGGCAACTAAGCACCACACAGCTGCTCGCTCCGTCGTGTCGTCGTCCCCCCCTTGCATGGGTTGGTCAAGTATAATCATCTGTGAGTCACGTATTCACAATGTTAGCTATGTTTTAATTGGTGATACTTGCCCGTAAAACACCCAGAACCCAAGAGGAATTAGCACTGGGCTGAAAGTACAGAGGCCAGTACTTGTGATTTAAACAGTCTCATTCCTGCTAATATTTCCGCACATTTTTGTATCTGTGATTGCCTGGAGTGTGATTCCTGTGTTAGAGGACTTACATAACTGATGGACTAATAGGTTGTTCCTTGAGAAGGAGAGAGAATGCTTAAAATGAAATAAGATGCTGAGGTTTTTAACTATAATCTGCTTCATCGTACGGTCTTCTAGAAGTCAGTTATGTCACATGTCCACAATGCATGCATACTGTCAGTGAGATTCAAAACAGTGAGACCATACGTGGAAGACCATATAAATTACCTTACCAAAGCTGTGGTTCCTGGTTTCTCAGGCTATGCTTTGCCACGTGCCTGTGAAAAGGAGTATGTGGAGCTGCTGGGAGCTGTGCCTAACTTAAGCAGAACATACTCCTAAGGTGACCCATCTGCTCCTGGTACTGAACCTATCCCAGGTATCTCTATATAGTTCTGTATTTTTCTGCTTAAATCCTTGACTCTGAATATGAGTCCATGTTTTTAGATCTGGAAGTCCTTGTTTTAGTTCCTGCTAATGCTGTTGAGAGATGGGTAGGCACTGCTGAGCAGCTCGGAATGGGATCCAGAGCCCCTGCTGTGCTTTCCACCACGATCATTTGGGCAGTATTGTCAGGGGTTTCCTCTGTGGGCTGGTCCTCTTAGCAGATGACTTAGGAAGTCTTACCATTTCTCAAGCTGTAAACTTTTCTGTTTATAGTGATGCTGATGTAGCAGAGGTTTTATGTGTTTGTTTACAACATGGCAAATACAGGAACGATAGCTCTGGTCTCTAAAAGTAGTTTCACCTGACCACCTCAGGTTAGTGTGGAACTTCCCATTTACTGTACTGCTGTGGCAATCAGGGGGCTATGTCTTGTCGTTCTGTGCACTGTGTCCTCTGAGCACACAAGACCTTTAATAATTTGCCTTCTCAGTTGGAAAGAATCTTGGTCCTCCATCCCTGTCCTGCCTTTCTACAGCATCTTTGCATAATTTGTGCTAATTGTAGTTGTTTTTAAGAATGCTAGAGATGATGGCTGTTCAGCTGCTCCCTAATACAAGCCTAGCCAAAACAGAAAGAAGGCTTTTAAAGGAAGTGGTGGCTTTTGCTCCTATGGCTAGGTTAAGGTTGACAGGAAAGTTTGTCTTTTGAGATACTTTGCTCCATTCGTGGCCTCAAAATATTCTAATGCTGGAGCAACGCTAGTCATGGAAAAGAAATCATGGAACAGAAGCTGTGTTGTGTCTCAAGAATACCATTTCGTAGGTGAAAGCACCAAATACAGCACTGTGGGACCAGTAAACTCTGTGTGCTTACCAGTAGCCCGGCAACTGTTGCCCTGCGTAGTTTAGAAGTATTTTTCTTTAAGATTACAACATCTTGGGATCTCAAATCCAATCCCTGTAGGACAGTTTGATGTTGTTCGCCTAATGATTTCTCCAGAAGAAATATGTGCACTGCTGTAGGAATCAAAGGATGTATTACTTTAATGATTTTTTTAGTTTGTTCTCTGAATTCTACCCATAATGTTTTTGAAACATTTACAAGTGATAATAATTTAGCAATAACGGTAGTGTCTTTGATAAACTAATTATCTCAGCAAGGTAGATGATTCAAATTCTTCTTTAAGCTTTTGCAAGCCTTGCAAACTCAAACAGCAATAATAAGACTGGTTGTGCTAAGATGGTCTCTACTAACCCAGAGTAACTAGCATGGGGTGGAAGGGTTGGCAAAGCAGTCCATTCCTCCCACTCTCACCTTATGAAATTCAAACTTTTATTTATTGATGCACAGGGACTCTTTTGTTAAGAAATCAGTTTAAGTTTGATGTAAAGTGATACATTACTCAAGCACACATCTGGGTTGTAGAACTCTCCCCAATGATATTAGTGAAGTCAGAAGGTTTTCAAAATACAAAGAAATAAATATTTATGGGAATAGTAAAAATTTATTCTGCCCAATTATATAGGACAAAAGGACAAATAAGTCTCATGGGCGTTATTTTAGCTATTGGACTGGTAGTTTGTTTAGATGCTGGGTGGTTAATGTCCCTTGTCTGACAAACTCCGTGAAAATTTTTTCCTGCTTGGCTGTGAGTCTAAAGAAGCACGCTACGTGAGGTGGACAGCTGAAGGGAAGAGATCCAAAGGAGCCCCAAGAGCAATTCCCAGGCAAGAGATGATAGTGGCAGCCAGAGTTATCCACTGCTCCATTGCATGACAGGAGGGAACATGCCGCTGGGTTCCAGAGGCACCTCGCAAGATGCCTCCAGTTTCCTCCACAGCCGGGGGTTTGTTGGGTTACCCTAGTCTACAAGTCCTATTTGAATGGCTTGTGACCTGTGTTGCAGGTCAGGATCTGGCATTCAGTTTTGCTTGGCCTACATTTGTGATACAAACAGGAGGTCTTCAGATACGCATTTGTGCAAAGAACCTAGGTCCTCCTTCGCTAGCCATAGCAAATCCTGCTCATTTTCCCTTCTGCCTGAACTGCTGGAATCGCAAGGAAGCGTGGGCATCCACAGATCAACCGTGTCCCTTAGACTTACTTAGGTGTGGGGGCCACTGCATAAGATACCTGAACTGTAGTTCAGCACTGGCAGTGTTTAATGGCAAAATTACCAAGCTGGCACTGAACGTACTGTATCATGAATCTGTATAGAGTTGTCCACATATAGGCCCCCCACTTCCTCCTACAGGACTTTTTATTCTCGTCATCTATATAACTTAGCTTTTGGCCTATATTCAAAGCAAAACAAAATAAATGTAAATGTCTGCAATCTTCTTTTTCCTTCTCTTTTTAAGATAAACACTTGACTCTCTCTACTGCTGCCGCTCCATCAAATTCTGGAGTTCTTTGTAAACGCACTTGATCTGGAAGTTTTCATATCTACAAGAACAGACTGAAAATTTTGGCAGCAGTATAGAGCCTTTTGTCCAAAAAGAATAATAATTGCTTTCAGATACTGTGTTTACAACTATGATGTAAGGAAGGTAGTTTTGTCTGATGTCCATTTATCTGATGCCATGTTTTCCACGTAAGCAAGTAGAGGGATAAGGATTCATATAAACAGTATAACTGAAAATGTAGTTCAGATGTTTTACCTGATACCGTCTCTTTGCAGGAAATCTAACTTTCTTCAATGGCGTATTTGGTGTTTTGGACCTGTCCCCAGAAAACTAATTCGCAGAAGTGGTATTTAAGTAGTTTTCCAGAGACTGCATGGGATAGCTTGCTCAGCTGCTCTCTGTCTTCTCTTTCAGTCTGTAAATAGAAGATGCCTTTTCATAGAGGCAGCAATGTGGCAATGGTAAACAAGATTTCTGCAAATAATATTCTGCAATTTCTACAAATAATATTTCTGTTTGGTGTCACTCAGGCTAAGATAAGGCTGTTAGTCAAAAGTATTGGTTTAATTTGGGTAAAAGTGTGTACCTATTACCCAGATCCAGTTTGTAGAACTCTCTGCTACAAAGTATTTCTGGAGAGCACACTTGCATAATGGAAATAATTGAATATTTATAGGGGTGATCAAGATGTCCTTAGTTTATTATGTAGGAAAAAAGAACGCTAAAGGCTTATGTATCCAGAGGCCTTGCACTGGGGAGTATGCAATCTGTTAGCAAACAAGCTTGGGAAGAAACTCGTCTTTGGATAGGCAGCTTATACCGTTGGAGGCTTTCTTACCTTTTCCTCCAGTTCCTGAGAGACCGCTGCTCCAATCTGATTTGGCAGTTGCTGTATTCCTAGAAGCATTGGCTCAGATGTTCAGTGTCTTGATCATAGACAAATGGGAAGAGGTCTGTCTGGGTAATGTACTTCCATTAGGCAAGTGTCACGTACTAAGGAAAGCTTAAATTACGTTTGGATTTGGTTGTAGGCAACTTGATCTTGATTGTGGTGTACCAATTAGTTTATAGAGCGAGTTCAGCTTCGTTAAAAGCTTTGGACATCTAATGCGGTCAGAGCTTGTGCTATTTTTCAGCCAACTTTCTAACCTCAGCAGTTTGGTTCCTTTGTTCCTCTCCCTGAAGTCTATAGACAGGTTGTACGTTGAAAACACCAAAAAAAACCCAAACCAAAACCCACTTGAATGTTTTCTTTCTATAATGAATGTTGTCTTATGCAATATTCATGCAGTAAAAATTATCAAGAAAAAGCGTGGTGGAGTAGCAGGGGAGGGTGACTTCAAAGTGGTTTGTGTCCTTCTCTTCTACACTGCATTGTGAATTAGCCTTTTCGACTCGAATACACAAACGGTGGAAGACCCAAAACTACATGAAGCATGTCATTCTGTTACACTGAAGCCTGTGTTGGGCTTGATTGACTGTTGCATTACAGGAGGAACTCTAGCATAACTTTGTGGTAATAACATGAGGAGCTGCAGAATCACAACCTATATCAGTTTTAATACTGTTTGCAAAGAATAGGAATATTTGATTTTTATCGCCCTCCCCCATCAATCTTTTTTTTTCCTCTCAACAGGATCCACTCTGTGTAGCTATGAACTACAGCCATCAGAATACACTACAGACCCAAGGGCCGCCAAATTATGTCCTAAATATCCTGTTCCAGAGAGGTAATATTAACATCTTGTCTGATTGGGGATAGAGGGACCAGAGATTTGTTTTGTTCATGACAGTTCTTTAGAAAATATGCAGCACAAATTTATTCTGTCTTACAGGTGGATGTTTTAGTGTATTATTGCCACATGTTTTTAAAAGACGTTTTGAAAGCAGCTTTTAAAGAAAAACCCAAACTATCCACGCATGTGTTACTGAGAGTATTGAGCTGGTATCTTCAAGTTCTCTTCTGTCTCATGTAACTGATGCTGTGCTGAGTATCAGCTGTTTTACTGCCTTTCACCTGATAGCCAGCTGCCTGTCAGCAGTGCAGATCAGAGACAATTATGGAGCACTTTGGATCTTCGAGAGAAAACAGGATATATTCACACACAGCTCTCTGCAGAGAGAGCTTCTTACACCTTACCTCAGCCAGTCAGATTTAACAAATTGCTTCGTTTTTTATTCTTTCAGTCCCCAAATGACCAATATGAGGATGGTCAAGTACCAAAAAGAGGGCTGTATTTTATAAACAGATTGATTTGAGTTTTATTGTTTAAAATATTTTACTAGGCTGCTTTTTGTGAAGTAGGAGAGGAAGGATTGTAGCTCCAGAAACCCTGCTAGCTGTGCTGGCTGGAACTGTGGAGATGAGCATTGCTGAGAAAAGAAGCAATCTGTTTGCTGTTGTGCACACCCTTCTGTCAGTAATTCCACTCACTCAGGAAGAATCATGTTGTGTTTTCTCAAAGTTTAGCTTCTCAAACATATTCAGTAGTGGGTTCTAACTGCAGTCTTGCCCTATGCATACTTTTCTGTTACGGTTTTATTAAATGTTATAATTGTGTCAGTTCTAAAAACTTTGATTTTAAGTCTCTTGTCTGCATGGTAGCCTCTCAAGTGAATAATTCTTTTTTATATTTTAGTGACAATAAGTAGCAGCTGGAATATTAACTTCTTTTTTTTACTTTTCCCCACAGCAGATTAATATTCCATGCAGCTAACCAGCTGTTATAGCTGTAATACAAAAACAAATGAAAACTTCAGTGCCAGCTTGCATACTGAAAAGGCTTGTCAGTCTTAATTTTTGCCAGAATTATATTGACTTTTCTCACTGTGTGTTCCCATGTCATTCAGTCTGAATGAATATAGCTTAATAAGAAAACAGGAGGATAGAACAGTGTGTCAGAGCTCTAATGACACTGTGTAAATTCCTCACAAAAACTACCTCGAGTTATTTTTGAAAAGCTATTGTGTAGGTGGAGTATTTGCCCTTTTTTGTTTGATACGAATAAAATGCTCAATATGTTTGAATATTTTCTGAGATGGAAAAGTCTGAACTGAATGCTGTAAAGCAAAAAAGGCTAATATTGTATCTGTAAACTACTATGCTTTTCAGATTTTTAATAGTTAAATTATTTGAGTCAATTAGTGTAATTTGGAGGGGAAATGGAATCCTGTGGCAACAAACAAATGAAACCCCAGCACTCTGTAGGCTGAGGCATTCAGGGAGAACTTACCTAACAAACACTCCTGTTTTCAGATTTGGCCTGTTAAGAGGTATGAACCATCATCTGACTTCCATTAGGTCCATGGGATGGAGATAGAGTATGCTGTGAGGACTGTCCCTTGATGTTTTCTGTATGATGACCAGGCTTCTTCATGCCCTTTGGTTGAGGCTCCACCTCTCAATGGGCTCTGATCCTCCAGCTTCAAGGCACAATGTCCAACTGTGACACAGCTGTGCAGTCTAGCAATGCAGCCAGCGATACATATGTCTTCCAGAAACTGTGCTTAGCACATCTCAGCCTCAGTAGGGCATGACTTTGCTGTTTAGGTTTGAAATGGAGGTCCTTAGAGGAAAACCTACCCAGCTTTTCCCTGCAGTGTTTATCAAACAGTTGTGCCAAGCTGTGCCAAGGGGCTGCTCTGTAGAGGTTATAAGTAGCAGGGAGCAGTGGTCAAGGCTCAAGTGAGCAAGGCTCACCACACACAGGTTGCTATATATGCCCAGGTGTAGTAGTGAGAGGAAAAAGCTCTCCTCTGAAATCTAGTACTTGAACAATCAGATGGGTCTCTCAACTTCATTTGAATATTGCTTTAAAAATACAGTTTTTAACATCATCATCTTCTGGCTTGAACTTTATTTGCTCTTGTTCATTGTTAAGTATCATGTTGTTATTCTCAGAAACATGTAATTCCATTTTGGTATGTAATATACCAAGTTACAATCAAGAGACCATATAAAATAGCACAGATCCCTGAGAATAGATCTATTATTGTATTTTTTATTAAACAAGACACCTTATCTCACCCACTCATTTAGTCAGAACCACTGAAATAGCAGCAGATCTCAAAAGGTGGATTCTCAGGAGTCTTATTTACTCAAGAGAGCTTGTAGGAACCACTAACCTCATTCTTTTTTTTATTAATTAACTTTTCAACAAAATTAGAAATCAATGATTGCACACAAAAATAGGTAACTTAAAATGTCTAGTGAAATTGCTGTAGCTTAAGGGACATTACATTAAGGGACATTACATTAAGGGACATTTACATTAAGATGGGTAATGTAAACTCTGGTACGCAAACAGCATTTTTTCCTCTGCTGGGATGTATTTTGGAACAGTATTTTAATCCTGTTAGCTTCCCTCTTCAGAATGGGTATTTTCATATTTGGATGCAGGAATGACAGTCTTGCCTACTCCCAGCTCAGAACTTGTGCTTCATTATTGATATTGACAACTTCTAAATGCTCTAGGCTTTCTGCAAGCTGGAGCAGTTAACAATTGAATAAACCTCTCAGATTTCAGTGTTTCCTAGTGTTACTGCATATAATGAACTGTAGTACACTGCATATTCCAAAATACGCTATGTTGTAAGAGGCTGAGAGGATACACAGGCCACCTTTTAAATAGGGCAACCATCATTATGGGTTTAGTTTGTTTTTCAACAACTGTGACTAATTCACAATTACTTTGCTGTACTTAACTGCGCTCTTCGTCACTACCTAAAAGTAGACCATCAATATGAGCATTTCTAAATGCATTTACCTACTCAGCACAGTGAGTTTAAAACCATGTAATTTACAATTGTCAGTCACTGCAAACAAAAACCTAGGATCTATTAATTACCAAGGTATGGCAGGTGATCATAATTTCTCCTGAATTCTGTACAGAATAATTACACACTGATGGTTTTCAGAATCTTTTCTTTTTTCCCCCCAAAACAATGCATAGAAAGGATGTGCCTAAGGCAGCTGGTTTACTCACTACATGTTTAAAATGGCAGTTAGAATTTTGGAAATGCCTGAGCTTAACAAATAGTTATTGAGAACAGAAAATTGCTGGTTTATAGGTCGTTGCTGAAATGGGGAAACTGTGAAAGGTTATGTGCATTGCTGCTACAGTCCACTGAAATCTTTTAAGTAAGGAAGATTGAGGAGGGTGAAAAAAATTTAGAGGTTAGAAGAAAAGACTGACTTAATACAAAAGACATTTCTTTCATTGGATACAACTACAGGAAGGAACATGTAATTCATGGAACATGTGTCTGAGGTGTAATTGGGAAGATTGATCAAAAGATGTAATCGGCCACTTTGAGATCTGACATAGTTTATGAGCAAGAAAGGCAGCTACTTAACGGGAAACATTCAGCAAACAAAATTACTGACTTTTAAAGTGAAGTTTTTGCTCTCCTGTATCTTCCTCTGATGGACTTGATAACAGGTTCTGCTGAGCATTCTGCAAAGTTTAATGCATAACATCAATATTTTGGGGGAGGATGCTTCCAAAACAGTTCAGGAAAAATGAAACAATAGAGGCACCTTTGCATGTCTTGCAAAGAATGTAAGTGCATAATTTTAACAAAGTTAATGGAAGTAAACACTGTGATTGTAATCTTCAATACGAGAGCAACCTTAGTATGGGGAAAGACTAAGAAAAAATACATTGGGTTTGCTTGGCAGCAGTTGTTAAGTGCTGATGTCTTTTAGCATAACATGTATGCTTGCAAGAAGAGTATTGTCATTCTGAGATGTCTTTTGCTGCAAATATGGTCCAGTATTCCATTCTAACACCAGTGAAAGGCATTGTTTCAGCTGCTGGTTCACCACCTGATGCTTGAATGAGAGACGTTTAAGCAGAAATAGGAACATGTATTTTCTGAGCCTTGCTGTTTAAGGGTGGGAGGGTAATAATTTCCTATTGGACTGTGCACCCCAGCCTCACAGGGTTACTTGTAAGAACTGCTTCACTTCCCATTATGATCATCCTCATTCCAGCAGCACTTGTGCATTCAACACATGGTTTCTGGTTATGGTGTTATGAGGGTGGAGTGGTTGCATCTATTCACCTTTCATTTGTGTGTTGATGTGGCATTTATATTAAGTAGGAGTAATTTTTTTTTCTGATTTTTTTTTTCTTGTGTCACCAGTGCACCTATTCCATTCTTCCATCGCTGTGCTCCTGTGAACATTTCCTGCTATGCCAAGTTTGCAGAGGCCCTGATCACCTTTGTCAGTGACAGTAGTGTCTTACACAGGCTGATTAGTGGAGTTATGACCAGCAAAGAGATTATAATGGGACTTTGCTTGTTATCACTAGGTAATTGTTTTTCTCATTACTAGCTATTTCTTAGTACTGCATTAGGAGATTGTTAACACCCTCTAACCACAATATGAGCAAAAAAATGTATGATAGCAATGAGCCCTTAGAAAATGGTTAAGAATGCTTTTTTTAAAATGTTATTTGACAGCTGGATAACTTACTCAGAAGCAAGACACATATGCATTCCTGTTTTTTCTCCTCTTCCACTGATAATGAGATATAGATGATGTGTGGCAGTTGATTAGCCAACATTATTTTTGGTGTAGTTAACAGAGCATCCCCACTATCTTAATTTTTATTATTATATTCACCTTTCCCATTTCTAATATTCATCTTCTGCTAACCCAAGTCCAAATAAACCCTTTCCAAATAAAAATGAAACGTGAGAAGTGCACAATAGCACACTCTTCTACAATGTAAGGGGTCTAGTTTGCTTCATTTAACATACTTGTGCAGGGATATGAGAACTTTCAGAGGGAAAACAAGGAAGTTAGGTGCCCATTTGTTATATTGTATGTTACCCCCTTCTTCCCCTTCCCCCAAAGTTAAAAACATAAGGCCTTTGAAAATCTCAGCCTTATCTGAAGAGCTGTAAATTCCCAGTAGTATAGAGGTGCTGAATCGTTTCTACAGTTGTGAGATGCCTCTGGTCTATGCAGTGACACATTGCACTAGACTGAAGTGCTGCTTTAACAAATTCATGTGAGTTAAGGTGGAATGCTACTCACCCACATAAATTACTTTCCTAATGAGTTTATTTTGCTCCTACCACCTCTAAAATGTGAAATCCTAAAATGGGAAGCTCTAGATACTATCCGTGTATATGAGCAGTGTGTGGTTTAGAAAGAAACACTGCAAAGCTGTACCAGATAAAGAATTCCTCTGTTTTCAGTCTGCCTTTGTGGTTTTAAAAAAAAAAACAAACCAAACAGAAAACTCATGAAAGACCATGGAGTATCTTTTCAACTATAACTGGAAGGCTGTTTATTCTCCTATCTTGACAGCTGCAGTGTTTGATAATAATGGTAGAAAGACTGTTTTGAATCTGAAAGGTAGTAATTGATTAGCAGTGCTACTGTTCATTTAGAGTCAGAAGTTAGTACAGATTAACATTACAGTAACAATTAACATACAGTTAATTTAAAAAATATTTTTCATACCTTAGTTAAACAGAATTTATTTATTTTTAAACAATGGGTAAGATTGTGTGATTCAGAAAGCCAGGTTCCAGTGGTTTTCATGTAACTGCTGCACACAAATAAGTATATGCAAAAATATGTGCATGCACTTACACACACCACTCACTAAATCTTAGTTGGCTCAGATTGTAGAGGGCTTTTTAACACACAGTTCCTGAACGGCAGTGGAACTATATGAACAAACCTTGTTAAAGAACTCATTTTCAATGTTGGAAATAAAGTAGTAATTTTTTTACTTTTTTCTGTCATGACATTTTGGAATGTCACATTGTCTGCACTTGTTTGACAAGTGTATTTGAGTGCAGATTCTGCTCTGGTCCTCAGGAGGTGTGCTCATGTTACCAGACTCTGAGTACTATCATGTCTTGCTGTCTGTTTTGTCATTGTCTAAACACATCTCTGTCTGTATGTACGCATTATGTCTTGTATTTAATGTACCATGTAAATGTATTTATGCTGTCTTTGTTGTAATCAGCGGTATCAAAGCAGAAGGTGTAGAGGTGCCTAATTTCCTTAACTATCTGTGCAGTGAGTTTGTAAGTCTCAGAAAATAAATCTGTCAAAATTCTGTTAGAAGGCAGTTATCTTAGTGCAGTGGGAGAATTAGGAAGGCTATTTCTACTTGAAATAATTGCTCTACTTATTTTATTTGTCTTCTTTTGCAGTGCTGTCCATGATTTTGATGGTTATAATCAGGTACATTTCAAGAGTACTTGTCTGGATTTTAACAATTCTTGTCATTCTGGGATCACTTGGTAAGTCTTGTTTGCCTCCCAGTTTCTGAGTGCCCAGTTCTAATCTTTGTGCTCCATGTCCTCAGGCCAACTACATCCTGCACAGGTCTTGGACCATGCTTTTCCCTTTAGCTTTCTTTCCTTTGAATCCCTTGCAACACAAATGTCAAAAATGCCACCTTTGTAATTGCAGTCCTCTCCCAGAGAGTATGTTGCTCCTTAGAGATTTCTGGCACTCCCTGCTTGGCTGGCAAGCTTCTTGTCAGCTTATTGCACTAGAACCCACATAGGCAATACAGGATATTCCTCACAGCACTTGTAGCACAGCCCTAAATGTTGCCTACTTGTTAACCTGCCTTCCAAACATGTGAGCAAGACAGCTAGTCTGGGCGTGTCTGATGGCATACCCACCTGCTCAAGCATGCAGGAATCAAAGGGCAGCTCTTGTTTATGCAGCCTCAGGGGACCCTTAGGACGTAGATGTCTCCATACAACATCAATAGGTTCATCTTCAGTCCTCCCAGTAGCTCTGTAGGTGTATCTAAGATCTGTTCTTGAGGAGAGGAAGCAAAGGTGCTTTTGAGCATTTCTAATCAAATCCTTGTATTTCCATATGACTCAGAAAGTCCTGCACGACCTACATCATGTATGAAATGCAACCAGCCATGCCATCTTGGGAATGGCCAAAGATTGTCTCATCCAAAATGATTTAGCTTGCATGAAGACAGCCTTGCTTTATCACATTAACTTTTACATTCGCAAAACTGAAGTTTTCTATTACTGATACTCAGTAGCAAAGCCAGAATGTATGGGCAGATGACTGTAGGGGAGGAACGAAAATAGAATAATTAAATTAGGAAGTACTAGCAATTTAATTCTTGCAATGCATGACTGCAAGGGATGGAAAAAATCATCAGACCATCTATGTCTTTTCAGGATGACTTGGTTTTTCTGCTTACTGTTCACAGGATCTCTGACCACAGAAAAAGGAAAAAATTACATAGTTGGGGTTTTTTTTCATTTATATTCTCTTTAGAAGCTGAGCAACTATGTTAAGTGAAAGTGTTGAATGACTTATTGCCATCTGTTATTATGTTCTAAAAAATCGCATCCATTACACAGACTGAATAAGAACATGTTATTTGTGAGACATCCTGCTTACTCAGTATTCACTGTTTGTTTAGGAGACGGCAAAAGAGCATCCTCCATTTTAGACCTAACAGAGTACCTTCAACAAAGACTTGTGATCTCTAGATAAGCTTATGCAGCTGATTCAGGAATAACAACAGAACAGAGAAGGATACTCAGATACCGAAAAGCCTCCCCGAGGCACTGGAGTCTTCTATTTAAGAAAAGTTCTACCTTGGAAAGGTAGCTAGAATATGAGAATGAAATTCTGGCCATAAGGCTAGGATTTCATAACAGGGGTTAGAAGAAAGTACCTCACACTATATTGGCCTCCTGAGCCTTTCACTGATGTTTTTTCCAGTGCCCAAAAGACAGTCTGATACAGGTGTAGCTTTGTGTCATTAACCTGAGGTGCTGTTTTCAGTATCAGGGCTGTTCCTTCTCTTCTCGATTAGTCTTCCCAGGAGGTGTAGACTCCTCCTTTTGTTCCTCTTGTTATTTTGCATCCTAATCCAAAGGTCCCTCTCTGTTCTCCCTCCTAAATTCTTACTCCCTACCCTATTATACACATATATACATACGTCCTACCATATAACTCTTTATTCTTCTTTTTGTTACTCTATTGCCTGTCTAATGGGAGCTGTGATCTTTGTTGTTAGGGCTCCCCATGAACTAGTTCTCTTGCGCGCTTCACCCTAAAACACAGAGTCAAAGAGCTGCAAGTCTCTTAAGTGGTCATAGTGGGGTGAGACTGTGAAAAGAGTATATCCACTTGAGAGGAGGGGACTTCTCCATCCTCAGAAGATCCTGTTGGGTTAGCCATCAGTGCGCTTGAGCATTCTGTACCAGACTAGACTTAAAGGAAGAAACTGTTTAGTTTCTTTGGTACTAGGTAGTATAACTGTGTCATATAGAAGGAGCATTTTTCATTTATCCTTTTTTATTTTCTCTAAAACATAGGTGGTACAGGAGTCCTGTGGTGGCTCTATGCTAAGCAGCGAATATCTGCCAGTGCTGTTGAGACTCAAATAGCCAAAGATAATCTTCAGGCTCTTCTGATCTATGCCATTTCAGCTACAGTCTTCACGGTATGCTTTTCTAATGACTGTGTTATTTTTTTGTTCTGTCTTTCTGGTTGTCTACATTTTTTTATTCAGGTGAAAGATTTATATTGCACACATTTTTGAAGAGTTTGTTTCTACTGTAAGCTCTGTTGCGGTGATTTTTTTTTTTTTCTTTTTTTTTTTTCTCCTCTTCCAGGCATTGTTCTGTAATATCTGGTTTCGAGTCAGGAGAGAGTTACTGACCCTGCAGTTACTCTCCTCTACTGTAAAATGTCCACAGGGACTTCCATGAATTGATATAATATTGGACTCCCAATCCAGTTTCACTTACGAGATTTTTGTTAGGTTCCCAGTTCAGAGGTACTTCATCATTGCAGTTTATTTGAAAGTCCTTAGACCATTCCTACTTCTGAAATCGGTTGTTCCAAAACTTTTTCCACTTAAGAAGAATCATTGTGAACTAAAATACTAAAAATGATTACTGAACCAATTTATCTTCTTCAGGCCTTACTGTTCATTTTGGGGTTAACGACTTTACTACTAAAAATTGACAGTGTTTGACTAACTTATATGACAAGTTGACCACACCATGCCCAAACATAGATGTTAAATTGTATTCTTTGTTAACTCTTGCTGATTCCACTGGTTTGTAAAACACAATTGAGGATAGAATCTGGTCTAATCTCATAAGACTGAGACTGATGATGATTCCAAATCCATAATTATGAGATTGGAATTCCCCAAAAGTATAATTTGGAAAAGAATTTATCACCAGAAGAAGCTGATAGAAGTTTTTCATTTTGATCTTGTGATCTTATAGATAGAACATGTGTTAATTTGCTGTGTTTGAATATCCTAGCTGTGCAAAACAATAGCTTGCTTATTTTTCAATTCTCTAAAATGTGATTTGGAAACTTCTCCCTCTAGGTTATCTTGTTCTTGATAATGTTAATTATGCGCAAACGAGTAGCTCTCACCATTGCCTTGTTCCACGTGGCCGGCAAGGTCTTCATTCACCTGCCGCTGCTAGTCTTCCAGCCATTTTGGACATTCTTTGTGCTTATCCTCTTCTGGACATACTGGATCACAGTCCTGCTTTTCCTTGGTACTACAGGTAAGCAGCTATCAATCAGGCTTGTTTTAAATAAATTACACTTCATTTTTGTATGATTTCAGGCAGAGTTGGTTAAAAAGCATGTGGGAACCTCTAGAAAAAAACCCACATATTATGCTTCTGTTGTTGTCTGCTTCAGTGACTTCAAAACACTTGTTCCAAGAAAGCTGTTGTGCATTTGAGTCTGCATTCCCAGTATGTTACTTTGTGCCTTAGGCCGGCTTTT
This sequence comes from Platalea leucorodia, assembly GCF_965183815.1. NCBI lineage: Eukaryota > Metazoa > Chordata > Aves > Pelecaniformes > Threskiornithidae > Platalea > Platalea leucorodia. The sequence goes on along the minus strand of NC_138858.1, from coordinate 54,639,306 downwards.
TGATTTGAATCAAGGTGGCATGTTGCAAACCACAAGACTCCATTCATGAGACTGCTATAACAATTTTTCAAATAATTCCTTCTAATTTTACATAAACAGGTCAAAAACAGCTAATCTTGCAGCTAATTTCATAAGGTATTGTATTCTATTGTAGCCAGCACTCACACAGATGAAGACATAGTAATGCAAGCGCTGTTGCACATATTTACTCTCTCCCAAAATGTAAATATACTCAAAGTAGTGTTCAGTTGTTCATAAGTTAGGTGTCTAGTATTATTTGAGCGTTTTCCAGGATTATTAAGGGGATTTTTCTGCTCTTTTTGCACCATATTCTGAGAGCAGCCAAGGTACTCTCAATTTCTGCCTGCTGAGAAGTGCGTAGAAGATGAGAGCTTTGTTTGTGTTCAGGGTCTGACAAGAGCTTCCAGAATTAGTAGATCCTGTAGGTTCAAATCTTAGTTACTCAGCAGAGAAGCCTAGCAACTGCTTTTTAAAATGGGAGATGTCTGTGTTATTTTGCAGTAAGTTGTAGACAACAGAGACCATCATTCATTACTAAAACCTTAAAATTTTGAAATTTATTGTTTACTGCTGATCCAAAAGTAGGAGTGTTTCAGGTCACAGAGCTATTTCAGGATAATACAGGATAAATACTTTTTATTTCATAGCCTGAATTCTTAGCAAGGGATGGAGGTAATAGAACTCACGTGTTCTTGTTCTCATTACTGTTGAAATTTTTAGTTTTCATTACATGCTGTGCTATGTGCAGAAAATGTTCGCCTCTGAAAGTGAATTAAGTCCCAGTCCTGTGCTTCAGTCTGTGAGTTAAAGACCACTGCACAGGGACTAAATTTGTAGCAGAATTTAAGCTGATACTATATTTTTCTGACAGGACTCTTCGATTGGCCTTGATTCTGCAAAGATGAATTTATGCTTTTAGCTTTATATGCACTCAGTGTCTTCACTGATACCAGTTAAACAAAATTTTTGTGCAAATAGGGCCAGATCTTTTCAATCCAAACCAGGAGAACTGAAAAAGTGTACATTATCTGTGTATGAGAAGAAGCCTACATTTAGGAAGAGCTTGTTCACTAAAACCAAAATTATTTCAATAGTTCAATTTATTCACAAGAAAATACTGCATTTTTATATAAGCATAAAAGCATAGCTAAGAGGGTGGAGAAGGTGCTATTAATGCTAAGTCTAAACAGTGGATTTCAAGGTAAGCTTTTTATGCACGTGGTGTTACTTTCAGTATTTTTCTGAATCTCATCAGCTGTTCACAAAACCATTGTATAAGATGAAACATCTCGATGTGGGTTAACACATTGAAACAGAGCTTATCCTAGAAGGGTTCTGACAGGTACTGTCAGTCTCAACACATGGTATCGCTACTCAGATGAGACAAAGAGTCAATGGATTTCTGAATGTATGAAATCATATGTTTAGAATCTCTAAAGCTGCTCCTTATGTCCTTAAATACCTTTAAAGCTACAAATATTGTTGAAATACATGCACAAAGACTTACCATAAGGAAAACAAAAGTGATTGTTAGTGTTGACATCCAGCTGTAAGGAGCTATGAAGTTTAATATTGTTTCTGACTGTATGAATAATACCAACAGAGCAGCAAACTGAAATTAGGAACGACTAAGGCAGGCTTCTATTATGTTTAATTTTAAGAATTTTTGCTACTTGGTGGTGGTTAGTTTTGGAAATTTTCACCATGTGGCTATAAATTAAAAGAAATGTTGCAGAATTTTGAGTACCTTCAGAATATTTTTTAGTGCTTTTTTCAAATACCATTATACCGATTGTCTCAAAAGCTGTATCTTTCTTATGAACAATCTTCCTAAACATGACACTTATTAGTATTAGTAGAACCTAGAGGGGTTCTGCTGTAGACGGTTATGAACTGCTAACACCATATGCTTCCTTCTTTCTGAGTTGATATAAGCACCATTTCCTTTTTTACCTTTATTTATTTATAGGTAGTCCTGTCCCAAATGAAGAAGGATTTGTTGAATTTCGGATGTCAGGCCCTTTGAAATACATGTGGTGGTACCATGTAGTGGGACTGATTTGGATCAGCGAGTTTATCCTAGCCTGTCAGCAGATGACAGTAGCAGGGGCTGTTGTGACCTACTATTTTACAAGGTAAGGACAACTTAGACAGCTCTAAAGTGAGCAGCCTAGAAATGGAATTAGCAGAAATAATGAGGGACACAGCTTTTGGGGAGAACACTTGCTTCCATCCTGAAAGCTGGAGAGCAGTTGAATTGTATTGAGCCTTTTTAAATCATGTCAAGTCCTAAAATAATCTGTTTTGCTGATTATAGATGGTATTCTTGATATTTAGGACTTAAGTCTTGTTTGCCTTGTAACCTGTGCACATTGTACGGACATGGATGATTGTTTACAAAGCAGAATGCACCTGGAAGATCATCTGTAATGCTAATAATTAATGCTGATAAGCTTGGTAGAGATAAAAAAATATTGAAAACAATTTATTATTATTTTGATTGCAAAACAGTGCCCTTTAAATTACCTACAGTGCTTCATTAATCTTTTTTACACAAGATTACTTAAGGTGTTATTAAGTCATCATTTACATATAGAGTCTGACCAGATCATATTCAAATAAAAAGTGATAAAAAAATGTGTGCATTAAAGCTCCATATTTCATTGCTGTATTTGTGTATGAAGTTGTGTATCAGGGCATACTTTATGCGGGCTATTCTGCATGTATCTGCTAGCTATTCAGGCAGGCAATACTAATTATAAAGCAATGGTTTTAGCAACCTTCAGGCACAAGAATTTTGCTTCACAGAGATCAGAAACTGATTGCAGAATCCCAAACTTAGCTTTGGGGTTTTAGTCTCTAGTATTTGAAATCTTTTCTAAAATTACAATTGCTTAAAATTTACCTTAAATAAGTGAAAATTAAAGTTCTAGTTTTAGCCATTTGGCACACAAGTTTTTCAGAAAAAAAAAATGGTATCAGGTGCTTTCTTAGTATTTTGTGAGAGTAAATGGTACTTGAGTGATCTGAAGTATTACATTTTGCTATGTAGTCCAGAACTATGACAATATTTTTGGTAAGGAAAAGAAGCAACTACACTAATACCTGTTTTATAAAAGTATAGTTTAATGAAGCTTCTCCACATGTCATCCTAGATCTAGTAGTTCATGATACATTTCTTCAAACCCCCACCCCCCAAATGCCACATCATTGTTCAAGAGCTAGATGAGTAGTTTTATTTCAGATGTTCTCAAAAAAAGTCTTTTCCAAACAATATAAATACAACTCCTCTAGATAAAGAGCAGCATGCGTAGAGGATGTTGACAAGATACTTAGCAATGGTGGTTTACTTAAGAAAGGAAAACCAAGATGTTGGAGTGATGCCATCCCCAAGAAGTATCCTAAACACACATGTAGTTCATGTAGTGGGTTTTGATATGTTTTTAGCCTTTCATGTGAAGAATATTGTATATAAATATTTCTAGTGATACCCAGCAGCCACACTCTGTTCTTGCCATGTGCTTTTAAGAGTCTGTTTTTTAAAAAAATGGGTTTTTAAATAATGCATGCAGAAATTTTTCAAGTGCATGATTCAGATCACAAATGTTTAATTGGTTTGTCTTTTTAATTGAGACTGTTATCGGAAATACATTAGACTCCTTATCTGCCATAGTCTGTAAAACAATATCAAAGGTAAGGAATTAATTTACTCTGCTGACAGAAATTCTGTTATTTTATTAATGATGAAGTCCTCCAGCGTACCAATGAAATACATCTGTGAAGTTATTACAAGATGTTGCAAGAATGCAATCTTGTGAATAATCAAACTAGATTAAGTAACGAGCTAAGAAAATACAGAGGAGAGAGGATAACTTTGCATTGAGATAGATCACTTAGCAATGTGTATGCTTCATCTGTAAATTTATGTATTTACTATTACCTGAGGGTGAATGATTATGATTTTTCTTTTAACTGTACCCTATCATTCCATAACAGGAATTTTATTTTAAGTTAGTAAGTACCCATTTCTCCCTACTGTTATCCTTTTCTGCATTTTAATGTACAATTCTAATCTGAAAAGTAACTTAATAAGGAAGGAAAGGGCATTGATTTGGACTTCCTCATTATTTTGCATATTAGTAGCTTTCCGCAGCAAATGAGGTGACGTTATCTCTGGAGAAACGTTTTATATATGTTCACTGTTTGTTCACCTTAGCCGGATGGATTCCTTTCAGGTTAGGCAATAACAGACCTTAAGGTGTTCTGCATTACAGACTCTGCCCTCAGTTACATTTCCCCCTCAAAAGGAGGAAGTGGTTGGGTTGCCTGGGTGTAAGGTTCAGACCTTTTACGTGATTGTGCCCAAAAGGGAATAGAATTTGGCTTCCCCCGCCTGAGCTCTAAAAGTTAATTGGAAGAAAATAGAGGGTAAACCTATTTTAATCATTAATATCTCAACATTAAGTTACGAAGATGTTAGTTTCATGGAATGAAGACTACTTTTGTATCTTTTTGAATGAAACTCATGTGGAAATAACTTTCTCCCAAGTGGAGGAGATATTTTATGTTTGGAATGGTGGCACTTGTTCCTTTAATATGCATAGTATTATGCTCATATTTCTAATAAAGAAGAAGAGCCGTTCTTTAAATGTTGAATAAAGCTGTTCTTTGAGAGAGAAATAGAAGTGGCTTCCTTGGTAGGAAATATAAATAAAAACTTTAAGAGGGAATTGCTTCAAAACTGCGAAAGTGAGTATTCATCTGATAGATTAAAAATATTCTAGCCATGTTGCAATAAAATAGCTTGTTTTAAGGCTTAGTACTTGGTTCCTTGAGGATATAATAGCTAAATCAGAAATGTAAAACATCTGAGAAAATAATTTACCTAATAAATAACAGTAGTAATATCCTCTCCAAAGTCTCCACAGAGACCTCCAACAGAACAGGAGAGATGGGAGAGGCAAGTTTATCAGTAGTCCAACTGAAAAAATGTTAGCTTTTTTTCTCGCTGTTTTGGAAGGTTTTGAATTGCACACCATCAAATGTAGTTTTATAGAAACTGCTAGTTGGCGATAGCGGCAATGCAGCCAACCACTAGTAAGACTACCCTTAAGACATACTGATTCGTTATCCTATTCCTATTACTGCCTTAGAGGCAAAACTGTGACTTGCACAGACTGTCAGCGTGATGTGAACAATATACGCTGAAAACTAGTATAAGGATAATACATTCCTTTTGCACCTCAGTTTATTGAGAATCTGTAGTACTTCTAGATGATACTAAATACATATTGATCATTCTACTTTACTCTTTTTCTCTTTTCAACAGGGAGAAAAGGAATCTGCCATTTACTCCTATTCTGGCATCTGTTAATCGCCTTGTTTGTTACCACCTAGGAACGGTGGCAAAGGGATCTTTCATTATCACACTAGTGAAGATACCACGAATGATTCTTATGTATATTCATACACAACTCAAAGGAAAAGTAAGAGAAATAGATTCCATTTTTTTACTGAAACTCAATGGCCGATGTGTTTACAGCTAATTTAATTTTGGGGGGGGGGGCGGGGGAGGGTGGGGCTAGAAGTCCTGTTTTGGAATATTTGGTCTTTAAAGGACCATGAGACTGAGAGGGACTGCTTAATTTACCAAGCTGAGTGTCAGTTACTGAAACACAAAGGAATATTTTTTTCTTAAGATCTGTTGGTTTTGCTTTTTGTTTTCCCACGTTCTGTGCTTTCCTAGGAAAATGCTTGTGCTCGCTGTATGCTCAAAGCCTGCATCTGCTGCCTTTGGTGTCTAGAAAAGTGCCTGACCTACTTAAATCAGGTAAGATTTTCAATATTCAAGTTTTATGTAAGGGCTGATAATATATGTGATTCCCAGAATGCACTCTGAGGCTCACACATACGTTATTGTACTTTGGAACTTCAGTGAAGGTACTTCAGTCTTGTCTCCATTACTGAAATTACACTGCAAATCACTACATTAGTCTTTGTTTACCTCGTAAAGGTGAAAAATAGCTGCTATTCATCTTTGTGAACATGGTATCTCAACCTTATAACAATTTGTTTAGTGGTTGGAGATGTTCCTCCTTATGTCCACTCTGTCAAACTACAACTGAGTTTCAAAATATGTTTGTTGTGAAAAGAGACTGAAGCTTTTCGCTGTAATATTTAAGGTTCACACAACTGAAAAACTGTATATAACATCAAATTGCCGTCATCTACAAAGTGGAAAAAGAGCTGCAAGTTGTGACATGCTGGCTGGTCAGATGCCTTTGTAAAAGAGATTTTATTGGCCTGTGGTTCCACCTCTGTTAAGTACCTCTCTAAATAGCTCTCTAATATCCCTTTCACTGTTGTTAATTTTTTTTTTTGCTTGTGGAAATACAGAAATAAAAGCAGAAGGTGGCATTTAAAAAAAAAAAAAGAAAACAACAGTATAATCCTTGACCATTGTCCTGGTTAACTTTGAATGCAGTCTAGTGAAGTGTCTAGAAATTATCTTGGTGGACTTGTATGACTCTCAAACTCTTTTATATTTCCAGAATATTTTCCCTAACTACTTAATTGCTGTAGTTACACCACTGCTTACCTCCTCCTGCAGAGAAATTGCAAATTCTGTTCAATTAGTTTTTCGGAATAAACTTGTTAGTGCATAAATGATGAGCAAGGGAGGAGAAGAATAGTAATTCTCTACCTTGTATAGTCTTCTGTCAGCTGGTACATACTGCTTGATTCAACAACTCTCAAGGGAATCTTTGTTCATTAACATCATATGACTTATGTGAAGCTGTATCTTCTCCCCCTTCTTCCCCGCCTCCATCTGAAATATCTGATCATTCCATGAGTAAATCTTCAATCTGCTTTTCCCAGAACGCATATACAGCCACAGCTATCAACAGCACCAACTTCTGCACCTCAGCAAAGGATGCCTTTGTTATTCTAGTGGAAAACGCTTTGCGAGTGGCTGCCATAAACACAGTTGGGGATTTTATGCTGTTTCTAGGAAAGGTATGTCTGCTGTATACGGTAAGCTTTCATTAGCAATGGCTTGTACCTCAGATGGAAAATGCCTTCAAATTCCTGTTTCTTAGCATGCACTTAGTCACATCTAGCTACATCATATCAGGAAGGGACTGTCCAGGATAAGGAGGATAAACAGATGACCCACTTATGTTAAGTAAAAGTGATCAGAAAGGAATCGTTGAAGATGATGACGCCTTTTGCGTGAATTTATTTTTAGGGAGTCAAGAGAAAAATTATTATTAGAAGGTCCGAATTTTTTATTGGTTTTGTGGTTAAAACCTAGAATTGTAAGGAAAGGAAGCATTTCCTCTAAATTTTGTTTAGTAAGGGCTCTCCGGGTTTATGTTGAAAATTGGCACATTATTGATCACCATTTATGACAAAACTGGACTGGAAGGTAGTATAGGAGCCTGCTATGAGGAACTGCCAGCTTGGACTGAACTGTCTTCCTTATTACATTCCTCTGCTTTTATTAACTCAGAGTACAGTGGGCTGCACTTTTAATCCAGTAATTAACTCAATAAGATGTGAGAAGAAATAAAGACATAATCAAGATATAGGTGCTTGGGAGACCATGAAATTACATAATGTGGTTTTATGGAGGTGTCTGAAAGGTGTTAGAAAACATCTCCCTGAAAAGGTGTCTTTCAAATTATTAGAGAAATGCACAGGTGACAGAAATGTTAAAATGAACAGTGCAGCATGTAAAAAATAGTATCAGCTAAAACAGTGGTAGGCTGCCAGCCTGTCTCCTCTATCACTGCAACCTGGTATTTTTATAATACAGTAAAGCTGACCTATTTTACAATTTCGTGTTTAGCTGCAGTTCATAATAATAGATTCAGAAATGTTAAAAATGTTGAGTGGCCACAACAATTGTTTTAGTCATTTTGTTATTCCCAAAGACCAAACTGGTAACCAGTGAAATGTCTGTTAGGGCCTCACACATAGTGTAATTCTGTGGAGACCATTACATGAAGTGCCTCACATGGATTCTGATCTACTTTCCCTGTATGGAGATGAGACAGAGATAAGACAAGCTTGGAAGCTGTTTCTGCCAGCAAAATTAAAAACACACCATCCCCCCAAGACCTGCCTTCCCCTCTCCCTTTCACCCATGTCATTTACACTCAGGGATGTGGGGAATCCAGGAGGTAAAGATGTCATTACCACTAGCATCTGTAACTCCTAGTTCTAGACCCAGCAGAGCAAGAAGCACATAGGTTAAAAATCAAACCAAAACAAAAAGAAAAAATCAAAAGACTTCTGTCATTAGAATTGTATTCTGTTTTCTTCCTCAGGTCCTGATTGTCTGCAGTACAGGTTTGGCTGGGATTATGTTGCTGAATTACCAACGAGATTACACCGTCTGGGTGCTGCCACTCGTCATTGTCTGCCTCTTTGCATTCCTGGTTGCTCACTGCTTCCTTTCCATTTATGAAATGGTTGTTGATGTCCTTTTCTTATGTTTTGCCATCGATACAAAATACAATGATGGGAGCCCTGGGAGGGAATTCTACATGGATAAAGTTCTCATGGTAAGTTTTCTCTTGCTGTCTAAGGCTAAGGACATGGTTTCATAAGATGGCTATTTTGAGAGTGGAGTGAGCTCACTAGCTGAGTTGAATACTGTATTTTTTTTTTACCTGGGTTACCTTGCTGTGTTGTTCATGGCTTGGTCAGCAAACAGGGTGGTCTGATGAGCATCAAATACATAATGATGCTTCCCTCCCTTGACATCACTGGTATTGGCTTCTATACGCTGGCTGTGAGATGAGCAGTTGTCTTGCAGAATCGTACCTTTGGGTATCATTTCTTGTAAATGATACACTGCAGAATGGAAAGAAGCAAAACAAGGGGTAAAGGCTTGGTTTTTGTACTTTCCTAAGAAGGACCTCTCCTGGGACGTGGAAGAGAAAAAATATCAGAATATTCTACCCCACATGCAGATAGTGACCACGCTGGAGTTTTTCTTCTTTCAGATAGACAGGAACCAGATTTGCTTCTCAGTCTGTCATGCACAGAAACAACAGATAATATGTTCTGTCCTGGAGCCTAGATGCTATGTCAAGGCCCTTTGCACAATTCAGTTCTTATTTGTTTGTCCCATCTTATTCCCTGTTCACTCTAGCTAGAGACTAAGATGTAAAAATTCTGTGCCTCAAGCCATTCAGTTTGTTGTTGAGTAGGTCATTTTCTTGATAATGTTTTTAAGTGGCAACCATAGAATATGTCCCTGTAAAATGTACCCGCATGTGTGGGCTAGAGGAAGAGTCTCATGACTTCTTAGCATGATTTTTTTTTTCTGATGACTTGTTGGAAAAACATGTCAAGAATTTAATGCTAAATTTTTGGTAAAACACTACAGAATCTAGAGTATATAATAAATAAAACGGTAGCTGATGAGTTGCTTTTTAGCACAGAATAAGAGTAAAATGCAGAAGACAGTGCAGATGAATCATTGTGGGTTTCTTTAGTGAACAGTCAATATCAGAAAACACTAGCAGCTGAAGTTTACTGAAATTTGCTACAGAATGCTTGTCTTTAAGAGAAAAAATTACATAAAATGGAATTAGCACCTTTGCTAATCTTTGTGAGTAGGTGATTGTGATCTGGTGAAAAATTTAAGAGTTTGAACTGAGGGAAGTTAGGGAAATTGACAAGACCTTGCAAATAATTATCTCCAAGTGCGTCTGTTTAATGGAGTTCTAACATCACACACAGTTCACAGGTTAGGAGGTAGTAACTAGGACCTCTGTGTTTTTGACAGCCACCCTCCTACCTTCCTTCCCAGTAAAGGAGAGCATTGCGTGGTAAATGTGAAAGTTGTAATAGCACGCAAGGCAAATACCTGTCTGGCTTCCCAAATTAAATGAGGGAGACCCTTGTGACTATTTGGCAGGCTCTTTTGGTACTTTGTGGACAAGTCTGACCAAGAGAAGTGGGAGGAGCAAGTTGCGTTGACATTTTGAGTGGTTACAGCTTGAAGTTTTTTATTGAGATTTGATGTTTGGAGTCTGCTCTAAGAAAGCACTTTTCACTTTATTACTATTTTTCAGGAGTTTGTGGAGAATAGTAGGAAATCTATGAAAGAAGCGGGCCGGGGAGGTGGAGCTGAGGGCAGAGAGCTAAAACCAATGGTAGGTGCAGATGAGGAGGTGGCGATCCTCCAAGAGTTTCACTTTTACTTCTTCTCCCTCTTTGTCTTTACTGACTGCACTTCTTCAGGAGAAGTTTTTGTTCTCTGTATCACTCAAGATGTTCTGCTTTTTCTGTTTGTGAGCTTGCCTATCACCTGGATGGCAGAGTTTTTGTCACAGCTGAGACCATCTCCTGTAAAAGTAAGATGAAAGGAACTGTGTCATATGAAACAAATGCAGTATCATTTCATTAGGATTAGTATGTATGCTATGTGGTATACACAGACAGCCCCAGCCGCTGAGTAGTCTCAAAATAAGATGACTCTGGAATTCATTGGGCTATTCTGACTTTAATCCTCTTTTCAGTCCTGAACTGAACAATTTTTGTTCATCTTACGTTCACCGTAAAAGCCTGAAGAACACTACTGAGCGCATCCATTGTTGCAAAGTAGGACCAGGCATTTAAAGCTCTCACCAAATTATTTTATACAGTGCCAAGGAATTGGATATAGTGATTCCTTTCAACCTGCTCAAATGACATTTCTCCCAGTTGTTTGTTTTTATTGCCAACTACTTATGTTGCTTGTCTCTTGTGTGCTCTTTCCATCTCACACTGTCAGATACACAGACAGTGAACAATGCATCATTTATGCTTCTGCAGCCTGTTTTACTTATGGTGTGCCTGTTAGGAAGGCATTGCATGTCTGAGTAGCCTGGAATAAGGAACAGCTGTACATGGTACAGATAACAGATAGGAGGATGAGTTTGGAAGGTGGAGAACTGAGAGCGTATGATGGAGACCCAGGCTGGGCAAGGTATGACTTGTCATCGTGCAATATGACTTTGTGAAATAAAATACTTTTCCATCATTACTTTCTCAGAGTATTTGGGGCCTGATGCAGTTCCTTACCATGCGGACAATTTTTTAACCTAATGGAACCTAAATAAGTGTATGCTAACAGTAGAATTTTTTTAAAATGATGTATGTGAAGCCATGTTGCATGAGCACTTTTTGACCTAGCTGGAATGGGTTCCTGCTGTAGAATGGATAGATGTGTAGCTTTGCGTGTTTTGCTATTTCATTATAGCATACCAGTTTCTAGATTTGCTTATGCCTAAATGCTGCTGTGTTTATACATCTAAAAAACTAATTCTATGCTCATTTACTGTTTTCTTCTGGGAGTAATTCTAGCTGTTCAAACAGACACTAATGTTGGGATTTTCAGAGTGGTCTAAACACTGTAAATGTAAAGCTGCCGTTCAAATGATTGAGAATTGGGTTTGCAAATCATCTAGTCACACGCACAAAAAAATCTCAGTCCAAAAATGTATTACGTTAACCTCTAATTCAAACAGCTGGTTTACCTTAAGTGGTTTTCCACTTACGCTCTTGTCAGTGCTAGCACAAGCCGCTACTCAGACTTTTGTACTCGACTGCCTAAAGCTTGGATGTTAAAACCTTTATTCACCCCCCGCCCCCCTTGTAAAAGGGCAAACCACGTACTTGCAAGTCAAGGGTGGTCTTGTTCTTGTAAAGGAACTTGACTCTAGGCACTTGAGCCTGGCATGGGCTGAAAGCCGTCCTAGGACTGCTGGAGAAGATGCTGCGCACTTGGGGCTCAGCCTGAGTGTCACCTGCTGAATTACTCCCAGTTCTGCTGTTCATGTGGTAGTCTTGTTTGGAACTGACTGGGCCTTGTTTTCTCAAGTGGTCTTTTGTTTTGGAGTGTTCAGCTCCAGTTGAATAGGTTCTGAAATATTAGGATCTCACTTCCTGACAAGGACGGGACACAGCAGTTACCTCCGTGAAATATCTGATACCTTTTCCCAAAGCATTGATAAAGGCCTCAGTTTCATCTGGAATAGCATCATTCATAAGTCTATTCTGTACTAGTAGCGCCTGTAGTCCCCAAATTGGGTGTTTGAAAATTAGATTAATTTTTCTTTTTTTTTCCTTCTTTTTTAAAAAATAGTCTTTACTGTTTTGTTTCAGTCTACTTGAGATGCTATTGTTTCTTAGACGTGACCATTAGTTCTAAAAGTGAGATGCCCTAAGTGCAGTTGTATTTTAAATAGGTATTAATAGCAGAGATGAGGAAACATTTAGGACCTTCTGTTCTACTATCAAGGCACAAGAAAAAAAAAAAAAAACTTTTCACACTTCTTTCTTTATGGTTCCCAGTGACCCCTTTGACTCAGTTTCTCCTTGTCTTTTGGCATTTGTCTAAGACTGTGCTGTATGACTTTGTTTTCTAGGCCTCTGGAGCAAGTTCATCTTGAAACTAGCCAGCCATATTGGAACCCATTGACATTCCAAAACAGTATATATATACATATATACATACATATATATATATATATATAAATAAACAGCCAAAATCAGAGAAAAGGAACAGGGATTTAATACTTTTTTTAACAATTATTTTTGTGAAACATGTACTCTTTTCATACGGGTGGCTTTTACAAGCAGCTTTATCATTGTTCCATTTTTTAAATTATTCATTGTGGTCATGGAAAAGTTGATTCTTATCTGCTTGATATTTTACAGTCTGGAGGAGGTATCATTGTAAAGATAATCTGAAATGATGACTGGGTTTAGAGAGATTTCCCATGACACTGCTAATCTGCTGAGAGTTTTACTTGTTCAGTTTGTTTAAATTTGCATTAAATTCAGGACAGTTACATGTAAGGAAAATCTTCAAATCAAGAAAAGTCTCAAATTTAGTTTTTCAGAAGGTGGTTTCAGTGAGAGTTCGTTCAGTTCGAACGGGTTTGTAAGCAGTCATTTTACTTTACAGCCCTGCTGGGGCACAGTTTTGTTTATCAGTATCAGATATCACAATAACCAACTCCTCAGGTATTCAGGTGTGTGGGAGCCCTTGCATCTCCTATTAAGACAGAAACTAGAAAATGGGGACAGATAATTTTTATATGCAATTAACTTCCTGTTTTACCCTACTTACCCCTCTTACCTGTTGCCCACTATCCTCCCCTTGAGTTCAGTAGCCTCCTTCACGCTTCAGCAGTGCTCCTTTGAAGGGTATGGATTCTCCGTATGAGCAATTGAAATAACAGATTGTTAAAGCTCAGTCTTAGCCATACTCATGATTAATTCATTACTAGATGTAACTATGCTGAGGATGGGAAGAGAAATGAACTGTACTACTGTACAAAAAAGTACTGTATGCTTCATTTCATTTAGTGCCGGAGAGCCTTGGGAGGTGGAAGGGACCATGCCTGTTTTTTCATCCATATTTATATGTACTGTAGCAGGTGGCTAAAACAGAAAAGGGCAGAGAAACATTTCCTTGGAAGTGTAACTGCCAGGATAGTTTATCTAAAGTTATCAAATAACGACAAGAGAACGTGCTTTTTTTATTATTCTTCTTAGATATTTACATTTCTTTTCAGTCTGGAAGTTCACCAGATATGAATGCTAATATTAAATTCTTCAGCATATTGTAATGGTAAATGCTTAAAAGTGTATTTGCTAAGAATTCATGATCTGTCTATGCTATATAATCCTTTTGTTACAATTTTTTTAAGAAAACTATTTTTGTTAATGTAAAGTTAATATTTCAGAGCAGAATTTTTAAACTTATTGCACTAAATATAAGCTCTGTACAAAAAAATAATGCCTCAATGGTTCGATCACTCCATTCAAGAAAATCTTTTGAAAGAGAAAAGCCCTTCTACAAAAGCTTTGCAATGGAGTGGAGAGGTATGTCTAGGTAGAGACATGCACAACTCACGTTATCAATGTTTAATAAGTAAGCAGTTCTCTGTGCTTCCTTTCAGAGGATCAGGCTTTTAAATTGCTGTCAAAAGTTTAAAAAAACATGTAGTTATCATGTAGCTAACCAGTGCTCTTACCTTTCAGCAATAGTGAAATATTTCACTTTTGCTTCTAGAAGTCATTTGATAACGTGAATTTGTTTAGTTTTCTTTTGGTAAGCCAATTAAAAGGATTTACTCTTTTCATATCACAGAACCCAAACTATATGGAATGTATGAAAATAAAAATACATTTAGAAATTAAATCTGCTGGGGAGGCAGGGAGACAGAATTATCCAATCCTGCAAGCACTGAGACACTCATTTAAGTGAACCATATCGGTAGCTCCACTGACATCAGGAGGGCTCTCTAAATATGGAAGCTGTAAGTTACACATCTGTGTAAGTGCTAACTGGACTAGATCCTCAACCTAGGGATTCAAACTGGAGCACTGGTGAGGCCTCTCAGTGCAAGTTAAAGGTCAGACTATCTAGAAGAAGCACTGGAGCAGCCTTAAGTTTGTGGAGGGGAGGCATTCCTGCTGTACCAGTGGCTAAGACAGCAGTGGCACTGAACACCGATACTTGTGTAGATCAGTGGGGTTTAGCAACAGAAATTTAAAAACTGGCTCAGATGAATGCTAGAAACTGGATTCCAAGGCTAAGCGACTTATCACGTATGCAGTTGCTTCCAGAGGAATTAATTTCCACCTTGTCTGGAAGTTATTGGAGGCGCTTTGATTGAAGCCTTGGATTCTGCACATTTTGACAACAAATTTCTGCCATGACCAGTTCCACAAGTTTGTGTTCTCTGCTCACTGGAAGTCCTGGGTGGGGGCTTTTCTCTGCAATTGCAAATAGGACTGCAGTTGGAAACGAATTTTGTATTTTTGTATGACTTGACTGTGCACCATTTTTATAGCATTTTATCCTGTTTTAAAAAGAAATTTGTTTTATTTACATGGTGTTTAAAAGATACAGGCAACACTTTTCTATGGGTGGTTGTAATGTTTAAGTTACAAATCTATATCATTATAAAGTTCTTAATAAAATTGTGTGCACCATTCTTGAGTGTATATCCGGCATGCAGAGCTTTTCAGTCATGCCAAAGAGGCATTCCATCCACACGCAGGCTTTCCAGTGGCCATTTTGAATGTCCTTTGAAGTTCATTTGCAACCAAACTACAAGCTGCCCTCTTCCAGCTATGTCTTGTGCAAGGAGATAAGCAGAAGACTAACGTCTGAAGAGACAACTTTCCAGGACAAATTTAGACTCTGCTTTCTTTCCCTAGTGGGGATAGTGGAGTAGAAGAACGCTTGACATGTAAATCCCCAGTTGGCAGTAGAGGTGCTGGGGTCTGCCAGTTGTGACGGATTACATACTTTTTTTGCCAGCTGGTTATTAAAGCCAGTATATGGACTGCTTTGTGGGAAGCAGTCTAGACTAACTAGAGTGTGATGCTGCACTGGGAATAACACTGCAGGAGGAGCAGGTGAGACAGCTGATACAGAGAAATCATCTCCTTGGAAAGTCCACTGAACCAAGCAGTGCTTGAGGACTGGAGATTCAGGCTGGACAGTTGGGGTTTAAAAACCAAGACAATGGGATTACTGGTTCCCAGCATTTGGTTTCTGTAGATGGTCTGCATCATAGCCTCTGATCAGCTAGGTTTCAAAGGAAGAAAAGCATGCCATACTTTAAATTGTTTAATTTTTTTCCACATCATTTTACTCTCTGTTCTGTTTGGAAGCTGAGCAGCAGTGTGTCATCTTTTTGCTTCTTCCAGCCCTAGAGAATTTTTTGTGTTCTTTTAGCTCTCATTTCTGTATTGCTCTTGCAGCAAAGGAGTGCCAAGTGGCAGAGCGTCAGCTCCCCTTTGTCCCACCGATCTTAGCACATGCCTTCTCACCTTCCTGAGGCAATGATTCAGGATATCACCTGGACTGAATGGGAGGGGGAAGTGGGTGCTGAGCTGAAGTTCTGAGGTGGGTTTTTTTTGTATGATACCACTCCATCACTGTGCTTGCTGTGGTTAGGAGTGCAGCCCATCACTTCTACAGTTTCAGTGCTGCTCCACAGCTAGAGTAAATATATGGCATGGCCAGCTTAGAATTGCATCTTCAGCCTTCCAGTAGCTTGTGTTCACATTCCCAGCTGCCAAAAACAGGATTGGGTTTTACATGTGGCCTTAGCTTGGCATGGTAACCCAAGGACTTTCTGTATTAGGAAAGTATGTCCTAGAAGGGAGAACTCAAAGTGGAAAACCCAGTTAGAGGTTGTGGTGGGTTGACACTGGCTGGCAGGTAAGCCCCTACTCCGTGCTTGCTGACTTCCCCCACTAGGATGGGAGAAAGCATTGTAAAGGCAAAAGCAAGAAAACTCATGCGTTGAGGTGAAGACGGTTCATTAAGTACAGGGAAAAAAAGAAAAAGAAATCCAAGTGATGCAAAGGCAATCAGTCACCACCTCCCACCAGCAGGCCAATGCCCAACCAGTCTCCAAGCAATGGCTACTTTGGAAAACCTTACCCTCCTCCCTCCCCGCCCCCCTTCCAGTTTTATTGCTAAGCATGATGCTATATGGTATGGAATATTTCTTCAGTCTGTTGAGGCCAGCTGTCCTGGCTGTGTGCCCTCCCACCCTCTTGCCCAACCCCGGCCTACTCTGCTGGGGCGGCAGAGTGAGCAACAGAGAAGGCCTTGACCCTGTGCAAGCACTGCTCAGCAACAGGTAAAAACACTGTTGTGTTATCGATGTTGTTTTGGTCGCAAATGTAAAACACAGCACCATATGGGCTGCTGTGAAGAAAATTAACTCTATCCCAGCCTAACCCAGTACCACAGGTCCACTTACCCAAGAGTTAATCCAAGACTCGCTCCCTGCGTTTCTGTACAGCACCTTCTCAGGGTGGTTACTTCTTTCTGAAAGGGCTTTTTCAGCAGCAGGCGACTAGCCTGCTCCACAGTGCTCCCTTTCATGGAGGGAGCAGGGGATGCTAGCTCTTACTCTTTCAGCACAAAATGGGGATATAAAGCAGAAATGAGCCCTTTCTGTATCAGTGTTCTGGCAATTGAGCAGCCAGTGTTGGAGACAACATACTTAATGTGCCCTCAGGGCATGCACTTTAGTGGTTTGCTCTGAGTGGTTATGATGTATTCTATGAATGTATGTTATAGAGTCAAAATAAAATGCATGTAGCAGACATATACTCATCATCACCATCCAGTGATCATTTGGTTCTGAGTGCATATTACATGCTGTATTGAACATGGCACTGTCGTTTTAAGAAACACTCTTAAGATTTAAAAGTAGATACCTAAGAGCATCCCTGTTTTTTAAATCATGGCTTTGCCTGTGCAGATACTGTTTACTAAATCTAAACATCGCAAGTCCATTGTTTCTTGAACAGTTTGTGTGTCACAGTATCACCACAGAAATCCTATTTCATCTTTGTGGAAAAAACCCTCGTGTTTCCCAAAGCAAAACCCAACAGACTTATTTGAAGCATTTCTTGCACTCAGCTTGTTTGTAGGGATGATGGAGGTTTACTCTAAATATTTCATTTTTAAATGCTCTTTCAACTATTTCATCTCTGCTGTTATTTCCATCACATAACAAGAGATTATGGAGACTAGTAAATTTGTATTTCTTGTGTTCCGTAGCAAATACTGTTCTCAAGGTTTTGTTTTGTTTTGTTTGTTTTTTTTTTTATATTTAGAGAGATGAGAGAAGAGATGAAACTTGTCTCTTGTGATGTGGGTGATGTATAAAAGGCAGAATTTCTGGTCTGGGATGGAGCTGTGATGTGTCTTGCAGTGTTTGCAAGCTGATGCAATCAAGCCAAAGCTCTTCAGAGACATTAGGATTATGAAAATATTTCTAGGGACAATAGGTAGCACGAATCCATCTAAAAATACCCATTTGGAGGCTAAACTATCTGGCATTCATTTAACAGAGATTGGTTAAAACAGAACTAGCAGAAAACCAGCAAACACCATCAGAGTCTACTCCCCTGCTCACTGAAGTGGTCATGTGATGTGTGAACACGATGAGCAGAATTTGGTGTTTTAAGCATTTGGTACTTTTCTGCAGAAACATGGGACTCCCTTTAGAACCAAGGCTGCAAGAATTCAGAGTGAAAGTACCAGCTGACTTCAGCAGAGCTAGCCCAATTTCAGTAACTTTAAAGACAGCTCTGGCCTCTCTAAATATGTGATGGAAGATGCTGGCAGCGTAGCTGGCTACCATTCCTCGGGTGCACCACCGCTCCCCTCTGGCTTGAGTGAAATAGGGGCAGCTAGGGAGTATGTCAGAAGGGTTCTGTGAGATGAGGAAGGTGATTACTCCTGAAACCCATCCGAAGCTGGGCACTGACCGGAGCTCCCATGAAAGTAATGATTTTTAACTCTCAAATAAATACTGTGTGTGCTCCAGTGTTAGTATTGGTTGGGTCCCTCCCTGCTCAAACTGAAAAGGGAGAATATCTCTCATTAGAAAAACAGTGCTGCAGTCAATGAGGTAGTGTCTCCTAGGGGAGCAAGGGAGGAGGAAAGAGAAAGGTTGGTTTGTGTCTGATGTAGGCCAGAAAGCAGCTGCCAGAGGTTAGGTGGAGCCATGGAGAGCAGGATTTCACAGGTACAAAATATTCCGCAGGATCTTCACAGTAGTTAAGAAAATTCACATTCTAATTCACAGACATCTCACAGCAACATCCCTTGTGCCCTGCTTTTATTTTGCTCTGGAGCTCTTCAGAGCAAGAAAGAAGGTGGAATCCAATACCTATAGAAAGGAATTATTTCTGTACGGTGGATTGTGTTGCCGATTATAGCAACTACCCTAAGGAAAAAGGAAAATCTTCTGAACAGATTTTAAAGGCTTGACAGTACTTGCATTATCATAGTCCATGAAAGCTTCATCTGGAAACAAATTTTTCATCCTCTTTCACTCATACTTCTAACAGGGCAGTCAAACCCCTGAACTGGTTTAGTGATTTACATTGAATCAAGATCAACTAACAAGTGCTCCTTTTTCCAGTGGAATGCCACCTCCTTTGGGAATGGGAAAAGTAAATGTGACACTGTTTATGTTGTCTGAGAACTTGAAATGTTTTATACTGCAAGCTGTGAATGCAGGAAGAGAAGGGAAATTAACAGTGCTGATCTAATCTTAGATTTTCTGTGTAAACTGACATTGTGCCAGAATACTGATGCAAAACTGTATTTTAGTCTAAGAAATGTATAGATTTTTTAATGTATCAAAATAAAGTTTTTCTTTTTAAGTAAGAAAGATGTTTCTGTGTGTTCCCTATGGGGCGCTAAGCTCTGCTTGTTCTCTTAAGAATACTATCTCATGGCCCTGAAAGCAAGCCAGATCTTTGCTCAAGCTTTGCTTAGCTCTGTGCCTGCCCTTTAGCTCAGTAGCTGCAGCCGTGCTTGGCTCTCTCAGTGTCCTGGTGCCAAGGAAAGTGTTGTGATGCTAATGCTTTGTTGAGCTGGGTAGGGTGAATGGGGTTTTGTAGTGCAAAGGTGGACCTTTATATGGATGGCTTCGGGGGAATGCAGAGTAGGGAGGGATGAAGGAAATCTCATTATGTCTTATGAGAGCTATGCAAACTGCACATCCCAAAGCAGGATCCCCGTTCTGCAGAGGTGTTCTATAAAGCCTGGATGGCTGAAGATGAATGGTGAATAGAAGCAATTGGTAACAGCACCTGTATAATCTTACTAGCAGAGGCATGTGCAATTGCAAAGATTACTTTCCTTCTCCTCTCCTTCCCATGAGCACAGCAAATTTCTGCTTTCTTTATTGCCAGTTCTTTAATACACTAATAAGCCAAGCTGAACAATGTTTTCTTGCTTGTATTACTCTTTACTGCAAACCACTTCAGCACTGCATTTGTAGAAGATGGTGTACTTTTATCTGGGAACCACTTTCACTTCTGAACCTGAGGCCGAAGCCGTGGCAAATCAGTCAGTACAGCTGAGATGAAAAGGACCAGCCAGCCCATCAGACAGGACCTCTGCCCACAGGTGGGGTCCCATGCTGTGGACCCAAGTGTTTTGCTCCGTATGTCAGTGTTCTGCCGTTCCTCTGAAGGTGTGTCCCAATGGCTCCGAGTGTCTTTTTCATGGTTTATTAAGGGTGAAGCTGCTTGGCTAGACAGGTTTAGTTGCATGGAGCAAAAGAGACTCCAGAGATGCCCTTCTTCATCAGTAGAGGTGTAAGGGGCTGGAGGCACATCGCATGCAAGTTACGAAAACCCCATCTGGTTTCCACTGGGTTTTGCCTGTGTCAGAATGCAGAACAGGAGCTCTTTGGCTCTCCTCGACCTTGCCAGGGGTAAGGGACTGAAGCACTGTCTGGGGAGAGCAATGATGATGCCCCCAGCTCTGAAACAACAGGAGTGTTGTGGCTTCCAGGGAAAAAAATAAAAGGAAGGGGCTTAGAGATGAGCCGGGGAGGGTTAGTGAGAGAAGCGGGTGCAGGGAGAACAGAATGGGGCATGGGACTTGAAGTGGAAGGAACACCTGAGGGCACTGGGGTGGAGTGGGCAAGAAAACCCAGGAAGCTATTAGCAGGCAAGAGAGCGGAGACCTGGAGACAGGACAGGAGCTGCAAAAGCAGGATTTGTCCTGCAGCCACAGAGCGGTCCCACTGCCCAGACGCTCTGCGGGCAGCGAGCACGTAGCCTCGGATCCCTGCTCCCCGAGCCACCCTGCTCCCCCGCCGCAGCTGAAGGACCAGGCTCCTTGCTTGCAGGACAGCACGGGTCCCTGGCTGCCGAAGGAGCTCTCCCGCCTCGCGCGGAGGATGGGGCCCTCTGGTGCGACCCTCAGCAGGCGGCAAACCTTCTCCAAGCCAGCAAGGCCAGATCCTGCGCTGCTGAAGTCTGGCACGGCTCCTTCCTCCCACCGGGGGCCACTGAGGAGCTGACCCAGTTTTAGTGGCTGGTATTTAGATGTTTAATGAAGATTAGCTAGTGCCCAGGGAGAGATTATTTAGAATTTCTAATTACTATTTAAATTATGAATGTGTGAAATGGATGGAGCTTGCACTCCCGCACACAGAGCACCTAAAAAGGCTGTTTCTCTTTTTCTGACATCTACTGCCATACTATCCATCTAATGCTCAGTCCTTGTTTACCTTGGATACACTGAAGTGGAAGAAAATCCAGCGCCAGGGCAGATTTTCCGAGACCGTTGATAGAGCAGTCAAAGCTAGAAATAAAGCCTGTGACAGAAGCTAGTGCATTGTTTTATCTAGCCACCTCAGCTGACAGTAATCGAGTGGGAGACAAATAAATGGGTGAGCAGGTATTTCACACTGCAGTGCTTAGAAGAAATCACAGGCCTGAACCCTGTGCCTTGCCAAGAAAAAAAAAGAGTGAGAGTCTGCGACAGTCCCAGAAACATTGATAAGATATCCCTTGATTTTAATTACTTTTCTGACAGCTCTTAGCTGTATTCTAGTTTTAAATATTAAGTCCTAGAGGAATACAAAAATACAAACCTCGGGCAAAAAATGTTCAGTAGGCATTTGCAATGTCAGACGGAGCAGGGTGGTCTGGCCACCCTTCCTGATTGTGGGACTGGCCACGTCCCCCCACCTTTTCTCCAGAGGCTTCCAGGTAAGAGAGGGGCAGCTCAAAAGATGTGGACACCTGCCTGGGGCCAACACACTGCAGCTCCACCATGGGCCTCCTCTGCAGCCCCAGGCTCATCACTCGCTGTCGTGCCTCCCCTTCCCCGCAGATGGGGATGCCGTGAAGGTGAGCACATTAAGGTGAAGGTGAGCACATTAAGGATCAGTCGGCACTCGGGTACTGCAGGAGGAGGGAAAAGTGAGTGAAACAGGGGCAGGTAAGGCTGTGGGGGAAGTTGGGATGTGAAAACGCCTCTCTGCAGCTGCAAGGGGCAGTGGATTAGGTGGAAGTTGCAAAGCTTGGACATGCTTCTGGAGAGGGAGTTTTGGGGATCTGCAGCTCTGCAGGAGGGCGACCAGCGGGTTATGACAGATCAGGGAAATGATATAGACATGGGCACCCGAGACTCATCCCTCTTCTGATGCTTAAATATCTAAACACTCAATCCACCACTAGCAAACCCCCTCCAGTCCCTTAGTGGGCCTCGGTAGCTCATTAGATACATGTCATCCTGACTTCCTCTCGCCACAAGTCATCTACTGATTGCTTTCCGACACTTCTGGTTTCAGTGAAAGCTTTCCTGGCAGAGGTTGTGATTCCATATCCCCTGTTTTTCAGTGCGGGGATTCATTGCCCTGACTTTTCATCAACAGAAAGGCGGAGCGGCAAGAATGGTAACAGTGTCCAGCCCCAGAAAGGAGGCCGGGAGGGCTCAGGAGAATAGCTTGAGAGAACCCAGGGTTTTTGTTTGTTTGTTTTAAGCCTCTGATAACTGAAAGCAAACCATGCACCAAGCACTCTGTGACAGAACTGGACTGAAACAAGATGTCTCAAATCCCAGGCCAGGAACACCACTACAAGAGCCTGCAAGAAGAAAAATTCCCTTGTTGGAAGGCCCCGCTGGGTCCCTTCCAAACCTCTCCAAATTGCACTGCCCCTAATGACAACAGCAAAACTTGACTTGAATACCTAACGTTGGAACATTGCTAGAGAAAGTAAAGAGACTTCAAAGCGTGAGTTTGCTGCCTGTTTCATAAAGCCTGGTAGGAGGATTGCAGAGGACTGCCTCATTCCCATGAGCACAGAAGTCCTGCCTCCAGGCAAGAAGCACCACAGCTTGCTTTTGAAAGCTCTCTGGTATTGCATCCATTCACCGTGAGACAACACGAGGACAAGAAACCTCGGAAGGACCTGTACTGCATCACAGCAGGAGACCAGCCTGCCAGAAGAGCATCTGAGGTTCAGGCTGTCTAGGATGAAGAGGAAGCTTGAGAGCTTTATCAGAATAGAATTTGCTCCACAAAAAACCTAGCACAAGAGCGTGCAGGTCTGAATTTCCCAGAAGATGCACACAGCTTGAAAAGCTGTTAAGCTTCAGAGAGAAATAATAAGGAAGCAAAGCTTGAATGAAGGATGTAGGAGAGCTATACACAAACCTGACAGTTATGTTCACATCATTGTGTTCATAGGCCAGGGGCCACAACCTTCCCGTAATCATAATTTGCACTTACTTTAAAAATAGCACCAGACAAGTAAAAAGTGCCCATCAAGTTTCTGAGCCATGGGGGCGAGGACACTGTTGTTTGAAGCAAGTTGAACATGTGATAGGTGGCCACAAACCGTGCTGGGGCTCCAGAAGGGCCCCAGCCATGACACAGTGAAGACAGTGGGAGGAAGGGGGGAACGGACTGAGGACCTGCTGAGCCAGGGGCAGGAAGTCAACAGGGGTGAACTGCCAGCAATGGCAAAGCCTTGCTCAGTGTCCAGGCTGCAGAGCGCCGGGTAGCTACGTCCTCCCCCGCTCAGCTCTTGCAGGTATTTTCCATCCAACCCGTCTGGAGGGATCAGCCTAGAAAGGCAGTAAGTCGGGAAAAGGCAATGGAAAAGCCACTAAATATGGAAAAGGCAGTGAGCAGTGAATGAGATGCCGGAATACAGAGACCTTCCTCAGAAGTGGGCTGCAGGAAGGCTCAGAGGGGATCCAAGAGCATTACCCCTGCCTCACTTACCGGAGGGATGCCAGCAGTGCGTTTCTTTGCAGGGTGGGTATTTGTGGTTGCCTTTAGCAATTGCAGCTACCCTGGGTGAATACAACTGCTGCTGCCGGCAATTAAAAAGAATTAGGTCGTCTTTGGCTAGAATTAAGCATTTGCATGGAGGTGTCTGGGAAAACTGTATGAAGACAGATGATCCCCTGCAGTCTGAGTATCATTGGATTTGCAGCAGAAGGGCTTCTGGAGAGACCCTCCCTTGAGTGTCTTACTTTTGCAAGGAGGCAAAGCTATCCTTGCTGCCTGTTCTGATAGAAAAACTGTTACAGAAGGTCTGGTAAGAAATGATGCACCACTGCGGGCCAGGACACACAGCATCTTGCTGTGATAGCGGTAGCACAGCAGGCAAGTGGTACTAAGCATGTCGCATATATGCAGATCTACCTATGGTGTGCTCGTGCAGGTTACCTAGTAAAAACCATTATAAATGATAAGCACTTCACACTGAAGTAGGCTACTCTTTGCAAAAAAGAGCAGCTGCTCCTGAGCCAAAGGGTTAAATTTTTTTTTTGTATTAAAAAAGCCTAGACAAATACAAATTTTGTATTTTTACTCTTCCAGATGAGCCCTGCCAACTTGCTCAGCCTAAGGGCACACAGCTCAGTACAAGGCATAGGCAGGATCATGAGCCTAAACAGTAACAGCTTCATCTGCTATTCTGTTCCTTCCTTTGCAGTCACAGTAATGAAATCCAGTGGGAATTAAAAGTATTCTGGCTGTAGAGCCCATGAGCCAACCATTGTAATTTGGCCATGAAATAAACAATCATAGACTAGCAAGCACAATTAGCTAATAAGATCGGTGCTTCATCATAACCCCATTTTAAACAGGCTGCTGATAGACTAATTTTGACACCAAAATAGCACCTCAGGAAATGCATATTCCCTGAAACTCATTGTGTGTTCAATTAAGCAGCGTTACAAAGAAGTCAGCAAGTGATTTTCATCGCGGGCTGTCACCAGGAGGAATTTCTCTGCAGAACGCTGTGCTCAGACCTGTGCTGACCAGCAAATTTTCTGTGTCGTACCCTTCCCCCAAGCACAGCCAGGAGTGCACGGTTCCAAATGCTGGCTGTGAAGGTTTTAGGCTGCCCACAGCTCCCCCCCACGGACCTCAGCCGGGAGAAGTGCTGTGGCCGTCCAGCTGCACGCTCAGCTCTCCAATATCCTCCATAAATGACGGCATTCGGTTCAACTCGGCATGCGCTGAGCCATATTTATTCCTCTGGGGCACTACAGCCCTGCTCTTTCCCCTATGCATGAAGATCAGGAAACCAAAACGGCCATGCTTGTTTCACCGCAGACTATTTCAGTGAGCTCCTAGAAAATGGAGTTTGCTGGGGCTGCTGGATCTCTCTAGCATCTCACAGCTCATTAGGGAATCTAATTTAATGCCCTGGCAATGTGCAACTGCTTCCCATAGCGTGCATAGATGCACAGCACTCCCTGGGCTTGGAAGCTCCCCAGCAATGGTGCTTCCACTGTCCTGACTGGAGACCGAGTGCAGCTCTCTGAAAGGAAATTGCAACATTTTTTTTCCTCCTCTAGTTTCTCCTGTAAGAGCAAACTGCTCCCTTTTATATCTATTCCAGGGCTCTAACAAACCAGCAAACGGCCGTTCATCTCCTGAGAGACCATGGCATGAAATCTTTCGCAACTAAAATAACGCTGGTGCAATGAAGTCTCTAGTCTTCAAAGGCACCTCCTGGACCAGCTCCAGTTTGGGACAGCCTTGTTCTGGGATGAGCTGCGGTGCTGCAGCTAGGTGGCACGGCTTCAGACGACCCTTCCTGTGACCTGTTATCTCGGTGCCCCCTTTGCCTTCTGAGCCTGTCCCGAGGGTGGGCTCCCCGCTGTGCCAGCAGTGCGGTGTGGCTTGCTACCCTCTTAGCTAAAGGACTACTGCCAGCTCGATGACCTTCTGACAGATGTTAATGGTGCATGCGACCCCACCTCCCTCCTCCTCCAAGGGAGGGCTGACTTGGCCCCCCAACAGCCTGTGGTCCAGGCACCTGGCGTGATTTCCGCGCTGGTCTCACCCAGCCTATGAGCGCCGCAAGGAGCATGAACAGATAAGAAGCTCGCCTCTTGACTGGCCCAGCACTGGCATTGCCCGTACCCGACCTCCCCCCCCCCCCCCCCCCCCCCCCCCCCCCGCTCCCGTCCTTGCCTCCTTCAGCTAGCTTATCAGAGTGCGACCCAAGGCAATGCACCAGAGGTCAGTGCTCTCCGAGAGGTAGCAGGAAATTAGCCTTCGGGGCAAAGGTGATCTGCTCCCTTTGTGTTTCACTTACAGTAAAGGTAGGACCGGGTCAGAACACCCATTTCTTGCTCCCCAGCTTCTTGTGCTTAAGTAGAGTTATGGCTCATCATGCCCAACCGTAGTGTGTTTTTTTTCCTGCTGCCAATCTTCTTTGGCTGTGCAGCCAGACTTCCCTGCAAGATATCGGAAGTTAAGGGGTCAGATCCATCATCCATTGCTGCTCTCCTAAGGGGGCACACACTGCCTTCACAGAGGTGCAGAAATGTAACTTTCAAGCCTTTTGTAATTCTCTTCTTGTCCTTAAGGCTCACATCCTCTGAATCACCTTTTTTACCTTGCCTCAATTACTGCAGTCTTATTTTTTTCTTTTCTTTGAACAGGCAGGAGATCTTCATGCCACAGGTAAAACTCAGTCTGTGCTTCTGCTGCCCATATGCTCAGCATCTTTGCTTCTCCCCATCTGCCTTACATGCCTTCTCTTCCCCCACACTCTCACCCAAGCATCGCCCTGGTTGTGCCTCCCGCCAATTCTCTGCTGTCCTCTGTCATTTTCCCAGATCAAGCCCTTGGTCCCAGCCTTGAACACCATGTGTGATCCTCACCTCTCCCCCATCCAGATCTTCCCTCCACGACACTTCTCTGCTCTTCCAGCTCAGAGCTGAGGTGTCACACAGCCATGGTTGCTCACCCCGACTCTTGCTCCTGCAATCTGGGACAATGTTCCTCATCTTTCCCCAGCTATCTCTATCCTTTGGCAAGCTAGATATTGAATTTTTCTGTCTCACAGTTTAAACATCCCTCGGGAAAAGAAAATGGGAGCTGTCTCAATTCTGCAACTCCAGCATGCCCCGATAACTTCAGTGAAGACAGACAGATGGACAACAGCTTCAAATCTCTGCCCTGCCTTTTACAAGATCAGTTGATGACCCTGCAGTTCTGCTGCTATTTTAAGCTTTACTCTCCTTGCTTTGTAGCTAAATCCTGGCAACAGAGAACGCGGACGTGTTGCTACCTCCTTGCACAGCTCCTGTCTGCGTGTAGGTGGGTCATTATATAGTGCTTGGTAAACCAGGGGTCCCACTCCAATACAAAATGTTACTGGTGGAATTTAAATTGCACTTGGCTCTGCCCCACCTTAATTGCACTACAAGCAGAGCGGAGAACAGAAATGCACTTTCAAGTGCTTTTAAACATCTCACCTAAAATGATTTGAACAAGGACCCAAAGACCTTATGTGTGGTGGTTTTCAACTTCATTCTTCAGGTAGCATTTAAGTGAAAGTGCTAGATGCAGGGTCCCTCGTTGGCACAGCACTTGGCGCATGGCAACACAACCATTAATACAAGCAGCAATCTGTTTATATTTTGTTCAGAAATAGAGCCTAGACTCAGATCTAAAAAACCCTAAAGCTTTGTTTTAGAGTGTGTTTTGCTTTGGGTCCAGTTATAATTTAAATGCTATAATTTATTTGAAGTGCTCCCTTTGAGAAGACAGGAGGAAGTTATGCACTTCACATAGGCTAACAGGTAACTGGCTTCACAGATCAGACAGTTCAGGTAACATGGGGAGACTCACATTGATTTCTGCAGGATTTCACTGCACCTTTCAACTGAAACCCGAGCGCACCGTAAAGTGACCATTGTTTTCAGTACCTGGCATTTTTTTTAATTAAAACTTCCTTCAGTTAGTGACACTAGCAGAGCATAGTGCCACGTGTTGTTACCCACTTCTCCTCCGAGAGACCACAGCTGGCGGGTGGCAGACCCTCGTGATCCTGGGCACACAGACCAACATACATGCAAGCTCTTCTAATGGCAGGTGTGTCCCTGCAGCTGTCTCATGGTGTCCTCTTCTGTGCGGACCCTCGGCATCCCCTGCTGGGTGAGGGCTGTGGGGCACAGGGACAGGCAGGTGCCTGCAAAAGCAGGGACTGAGGGAGCCTGGGGCATGGGTGGGGACAGGGAGCACCCATCTGGGGGTGCTGGTGGGGATACGGCACAAACCCTGGGATAACGCAGGTCGCTGCACAGCCAGCTTGCAACTTCGCATCCCCTCTCTCTCTTCCTTGTCTTTCCTATACAAATCTTTTACGAAGTTCTTCAAATGTCCCCAACAACTTCGGTACACTCTATTTGCCTGAGCAAAACTGCAGTCACTTCAGAAGAGGATGTGTCCAAAGGAGGATCCAGTAAAAAACACTATTAATTATAAATGCCTGTCAGTGATCAGCGAGCTATCCGTTTGGCCAGCTGGCCAGCAAATGTTGGGCTCTTCAAGCCAGGCACATCTAAATTGCATTAGCAGCAGGCAGCTGTTTCGGTGAAGAAAGGCGTGCACAACGCACAGACGTTTTCTCGAGGACCACAACAGCCTGCTTTCCTTTGCAGGTCTCCGGCAACAGCTGCACCCTTCTAGAGGAGCATGCTGTGGAGCTTCACTGATCTGGGCGGCCATTCCACTCTGCGGAGGGAGCCAGCAGGCCATGATGGGCACGGGATATCTCTGACTGGTTGCAGCATGGCCCATCCTGCCCTAGAGAGCAGTCAGGCACCGTAGGGAAGGGAAACAGGTCTGCTTGGCTGCGGTGGGTTGACCATGGCTGGATGCCAGGTGCCCACCAAAGCTGGTCTGTCACTCCCCTCCTCAGCTGGACAGGGGAGAGAAAATATAACGAAAGGGTCGTGGGTCGAGATAAGGACAGGGAGAGATCATTCACCAATTACTGTCACAGGCAAAACAGACTCAAATTGGGGAAATTAGTTTAATTTATTACCAATCAAATCAGAGTAAGGTAATGAGAAAATAAAACCTAAATCTTAAAACACATTCCCCCCACCCCTCCATTTTTCCTGCGCCTAACTTTACTCCTGATTTTTCTCCCTCCTTCCCCCCCAATGGCGTAGGGGGATGGGGAATAGGGGCTGCAGTCAGTTCATCACATACTGTCTCTGCTGCCCCTTCCTCCTCAGGGGGAGGACTCTTCACACTCTTCCCCTGCTCCAGCGTGGGGTCCCTCCCATGGGAGACAGTCCTCCATGAACTTCTCCAATGTGGGTCCTTCCCATGAGCTGCAGTTCTTCGTAAGCTGCTCCAGCATGGGTCCCTTCCGCAGTCCTTCAGGAACAGACTGCTTCAGCGTGGGTCCCCCACAGGGTCACAAGTCCTTCCAGCAAACCTGCTCCAGCGTGGGCTCCTCTCCACGAGGCCACAGGTCCTGACAGGAGCCTGCTCCAGCGTGGGCGTCCACAGGGTTGCAGCCTCCTTCAGGCATCCACCTGCTCTGGTGTGGGGTCCTCCACGGGCTGCAGGTGGAGATGTGCTCCACCGTTAACCTCCATGGGCTGCAGGGGACAGCCTGCCTGAACATGGTCTTCACCGTGGGCTGCAGGGGAATCTCTGCTCTGGCGCCTGGAGCGTCTCCTGCCCCTCCTTCACTGGCCTTGGTGTCTGCAGAGTTGTTCCTCTCACATATTCTCATTCCTCTCTCTGGCCGCAGCTGTGCACGTTTTTTTTTTTTGCCTTCTTAGATATGTTATCCCAGAGGCACTACCACCGTCACTGATGGCTCGGTCTTGGCCAGCGGCGGGTCTGTCTTGGAGCTGGCTGGCATTGGCTCTATTGGACATAGGGGAAGCTTCTTACAGCTTCTCGCAGAAGCCACCCGTGTAGCCACTCCGCTACCAAAACCTTGCCATGCAAACTCAGTACAGGTTGTGAATGAGGACTGGGTGCATGTCTTCATTTGCAGGAGTGTGCTGGTGGTGTTGGGGTGGAATTGGAGCTGGCTGTCCTTGCGAGGAAGGTGTCGGGCTGTCACCAGCCGCTCCTCCAGCTTTCAGATCATCCGCAGCCCCCAAGAGGAGAGCCAGGATTGCTGTCCATGCCACAGCCTCCAGCTCCATTGCGCCCAAGCTACAGTCTGTGTGTGCAAGAGCTTCCTCCCGTGCAAAGCCTTCAGCCCCCACCGCGCTGTTCAGCAAACTAGTGGATAAAAACAACAGGTCATGCACCATGTTTGGAGCTACAGCATTCCTGTTAGACGCTGATCACAGGCAGGTAACCCACCGCTCTCCTCTGGCCATCAGACTGACGAAGACACAGTGCCATCACCTGGGCGTTTGCAGCCACCTGCCTGTCACTGGAGCCCAGATGACTTTCCCACCAGAAGGCAGGGGCTTCATATAACCACATCTTTTGTGCTCAGCAAGGTCTTCGTGGCCAGACAACAGTGCATGCAGAGTGCGTGCCTGCCCTAGGTGAGCAGGGCAAACCAGTCTGCAGCACAAAAACAGGATTAGGAGGTCTTGAGCCCATTAAGAGGACAGTGGCTGATCCTCGCTATGAAGCAGCTTTAGGGAGCCTTGCATCCTCCATGGCGTGCCCTGCCATCCACCAGCACTTACTTGCTGCCTGAAGGCAGGCACGGCAGCAGCAGCGCCCCTGGCACTAGCAGCAGTCTGCCACAGGGGTGAAAGCCTTTGGCCGCGATTTGGTTTGGGAACCTCTTACAAGGAAAGGGGATGTCCAGGTGGCAAGCTGGAAAAGCAGTGTTCCTTAACTTCTAACGGCCAGAGGAGTGCAGCCGACCATACAGCCCAGCAAAGCACAGCCAGCCTTGAAAACCCTATTAATTATGCTCCCTGTCTTCCAAACTGCAACTGGTCTCTCCACTGGAGTATGCCAGCACATCTCTCCCTGGAAGTTAGATCTCGTATGTCCTCATCTCCTATTACCTCCTGCTCCTTCACTCTCTTCTGGAAAAAGAGGCACCAGCAGACCTTTTTTCCCAGGTGTGCTTGCTTTTATGCCATGCAAAAAAAGCTCCCTTTCTCTGCTCTTTCTCCTGCTGCTGCCTCTGTTCCTCCCTGGTTTATCTCCTCACTCTGCCTGTCTTCATTCTGCTTCTGGCTGGCTGCAGGGCTTCTCAAGATCTGCTTTTAAAATGTGAAGTGACTTCTGGACTGTGTGGCTCTGGGCCTAGCCTTCATAGGCAGTGGCTAAGAAAATGTACTTACTGCTTTTCGACATGGGTCAAAGCTTATTGCAATAGGTGCTTCGGCATGAGAGGAGCAACTTCAGAAACTGACAAAATGATGTGATTTAAAGAACTCAGCCTTCAGCTTCATGGATGGGTGACTCCTGAGCAATATACTTAACTTTTTTTTCATGTAATGGGTCTTTCATTTCTTTCCAGCAGCTCTCATGAACTCCCTTGGCTCTGCTTTATTTGAGTGGTGTATATCTTTTTCAGCTTCCCATGCTCTGCCAGGTGCACAAGAAGCTGGGAGGGGGCACAGCCAGGACAGCTGACCCAGACTGGCCAAGGGGCTATTCCATACCATGTGACGTCATGCTCAGTATATAAACTGGGTGGAGTTGGCTGGGGGGCAGTGATTGCTGCTTGGGGATGGGCTGGGCATTGGTCAGTGGGGTGGAAGCGGTTGCATCACTTGTTTTTCCTGTGTTTTGTTCCTCTCTTTGTTGTTGTTTCTCTTGTCACTACAATTTATATTTATTATTATGTTATTTATTTTATTTTATTTTATTTTATTTTATTATTTAATTTAATTTAATTTAATTTAATTTAATTTCATTTCATTTCATTTCAATTATTAAACTGTTCTTATCTCAACCCATGAGTTTTCTTACTTTTGCCCTTCCGATTCTCCCCCCCCTCCCACTGTGAAGGGGGAGGGTGAGCAAGCAGCTGTGTGATGCTTGGTTGCTAGCTGGGGTTAAACCATGACAGCAGGAAAACAAAATTCACAGTGGGGCAGGGTCCCAGAGATGGCACAAGCTTGGTGCCATGCCAAGGCACTGATGTGCTACCGGAGAGCTGGTACGAGCACAGGGCAACAGCCTGCCGTGACCAGAACTGGTTTTACTGGGCTTGGGATGCTCCCTTTTATTACTCCCATAGCTCCTGTATTTTAATGTAAGGCCTGTTTCCTGGGATGGAGGATGGCTATTTTCTTTCAGTCCTAGCTATCATGAGCTCTGTGATAATTTGTGGCGATGAAGGGGTATTTTCTGTAGGCTTAAGTGTACCCAAAATGTGCACAACCCATCTCTGTTCAGCTTCCTCTGCAGCCACATACAGTTTTTATTATCGCCCTACTGATCTGCACAAGACTGTGACCCAGGGCACAGCTGCAAGCGTCTCTGTGATACTTCTGGCACCACGGCATGGGCTGGGAGCCAGGGTGTTTAGGAGCCTGCCCCAAGGGAAATATGCTCTGACAGTAATGGGCGCAGGAACTGACTTAAAATATGGGTGCACAACAGTATGTGGTATACGTGGGGGAGTCACGCATGGTAGCAATATTGAGAGTATGAAACTTACGGATATGGGAATAAGAAGTGGGAGAGAAAATAAATGTGGAGTTTAACAGCAAAAGGTATTCTGGAGAAGAACACAAGGTGTCTAACTGATTAGCTTAGGTATGATTTTCTCTTGTGCTTTCAGAAATTTTTTAAAGCAGGTTTTGGAGCACATGCAGATAATAACCTTTGTAAGAACATGTGGAGCACTGGGAGCGTGTACAGGCCCTTTCACTGAAACCACAAAATTAAGCTGCACAGGGTAGAATGTTTTAGGTCTTCTGGAAGAGGTTGCGGTTTGTTGGCAGGCTGGCAATACTCCCCTCCCTGAGCTACAGGACCGCCTGCTGGGGAGCCTGTTGTGCATCCATCGCCTTCCCAGCTAACCATGCCCACAGAAGTCGGGTTTCTACACAGGCAAACAGCAAAACCTCCAAATCCAAGTGCTGTGGCTGATCAAGGAGATGCTCTGTGCCACATTTCTTTTTTTTCTTATTTTCCTCCCTCTCAGAAATACCCAAGGCTTGAACTCTAGACTGCATGGAACAAGGAAGAGGGAGCCAGCACAGGCACTCTGCTACCTGGTGTCCTAATGGATTCAGGCTCCAAGCTTTTCTCTAACAGTGATGATGTCAAGTTTGAGCTGGGGTGAAAAAGATTTCATCCTGCCTATCCTGATTCGTTGTGTACCAAGTGGCAATGATGGTTTTTACACCAATCACACCAAACTCCTTTCCTCCAACCTTGCAATTCAGTGCCACTAAAGACAGCTTCACCATTGACTTGTAGTGCTTTAAATGAGGAAAATATTATTTAAAAAGCTTCAAAACCTCATTTGACACCTTACTTTTACACTGGTATGAAAGTATTAAGTGAAGGGCAATTCAAGTCTCAGTTCTTTTTTGTTTGTTTGTTTTTAATTCTTTTTTTTTTTTTTTTTAAAAGAATGCCTTAGTGTGTGTAAAACCAGCAATGCAGTAGATTTTAATGTGCATTCCAGGGGAGGAAAATCAGTTGTTCAAGTCTCAGAACACATTTTGCTCTCTTTGCTTTCTAATTGGAAGACTACTAAGAAAATTCATCAAAAATCAAAGCCCTGCTATACTAAGTATACGTATATAACACACAGTTCTTGTCTCAAAGCAATGTTTGTGTGCACATTTTAATTCTATGGTTGCAGAGCCTGTTGAAACAATAAAGCAGATTTGATAGCCACAGCGTTCTCTCCATGCGCAAAAATAAAACCTTACTGTGTTTCCTTCAGTGCAGTGACTAACTGATTCAAAGAACAGTGGGAAAGCCTGTTTTCTTTTGCCCACTGTCCTCTGTTGTCAATATGAAGCAGGACACTCTGAGAGAGGCACACCGCTACCAGTTTGGGAATACCAGGGGGCATTTTAATTAAAATTTCTCAGCTCAGGTCTTTAACTGCAGCTAATATTTTCTTTGTTTCAAAAAAACCAAACAGTTCAGAGGTTGTTAGTGGGGAGCAGTAAATTGCATAAATCTTATTTTCTTGAGTCATGATAGAAACACTGCAGTAATTATATTTAATATAATAAGCCATCAGCAGACTGACTTCTGAGGCTTTGGTGTTCATCAAGGTAATGAAGGGATAATCGAGCACAGAAGGAGCAGCGCTGTCACAACCTCCGCAGTGACTCCCAGGAAGCCATGGGCATGGCCCACGAAACCCCTCCTATCGAGGCCTGCTATTTTCAGGTAGCTCGCTGGGAGGAAAGCCAGGGAAGTCTTTATTGTTCTTAGATTTTTCAGGCAGACCAGGTCCCATACACCGAGGCATGCAGGCTTCTCTGCTTTTCCACTGATCTTCCTCTGACTGACTGACTGTGCTGGTGGTTCCTGACCTTCTGCTCAAAAAGAAAAAAAAAGAAAAAAAAAGATGCAGCAAGAAAAGTCTGCATCAATGCGGAGCCTGTTGCGGCAGTTTGTCTGGGACTCGCCCCTTGCTTTGGTACATGCCCACGCACACACTCTCAAAAGCACAAAAGGACTCCAGGTCAATGGTGGGAGTAAGCTGCCTTGTTTTTTTCAAGAGATGAAAAGAAGGCCTCTTCAAAATAACGGGTCATGGTGACTTTGAGCTGCGCAAGGAGAGGGGTGCCAGAGCCACACCAAGTTGCATGTAAGCAACTCCAATGTCTGCAGCAGTCGTCACAGCGTCCAGCCCTTCTCAAAGCCAGCACAAAGCAAGTATACTGTGTTAGAAAGGCCATCCACGGCTGTCTTTCTACCTTGTTATTTGGCTGGCTTCGTTTCTCAGACGGAGTTTTAGTATCAGTTTTAACTACTTCCAAGCCTTCTTCCATACAGAAATGCAACAACCTGCTGTCTCCTCCTCACATGATACATAGATTTATCTGGCACCGCAAATAAATTTAGGTACTGCAGTCCAACTCTTGTTTGAAGAAAATACAAAAATGGCATAATCTTATACTTGGAGTTGGAAGAAAAGAATACTAATATTGCAATTCTCATGAGTTTCAAGATAGTAAGTGCTCCTAGGAGGTGGCCACGTAAGGCTAAATCTTGCTTCATGCTTCAGGTGTTAAACTGTAAGGAAGCAGTACGCTTGGTGCCAGGAGAGAGTTGCTCTGGGGCAAAGTCCTTCCTTAAATTTCTAACCTCTGTTTTAAAGACAAATTTGATAAATAGATGTGTCTAATTTACCATCCTGTGTGGAGACAGATTAAATCCAACCTCTACTTGTATTATTCTGTGATTACCCAAGCTGATCCATTCTTGTTTTAGGGAGCTGAAGTGTTTCGTCGTCCTCGAACTTCTTGCCATCATTTCCTTTGAGTCTTCTTCTAATGACACTTCTTTTTGGCCTAAAATAGGCTAAGAGCCTTAACTTAGAAGATATTCTCTATCCCCTCTAGCATCCTGCCAGCAGCGCTTCTGCTCATACATTAGCTTAGTGACCATCTGCTTGTCCAGCACCCTACCTAACAGGATTTTTGTCCAGGACCCAGGTTCCCAAGGGCTGCCAGGGATCCGCAAATGTTCCTGCCATGTTCCCCGAAATATAAAGCAGTAATACGTCATCACAAGTTCCTTTAGGCCAATTCTAATAACCTGAAATATTTCTTCTCACCAGTCCTTCCTCTTTTAAAAATCTCCCATCATGGAAGAAAAAAACATGAACAACTCCAGAGAAAATCTTCTTAGCAGGTATTTTGTTTCTCAATTTATGTTCACAACAGTGCTGAAGGAACCCATAAAAACATGGAATTAGTTCCCGATGGTGATCCTTCCCTTGCATTTGCAGTTTTGAAATGAGAAAGCATATAGGAAGATGTGTGGTTGAATCTTTCCACATAATGCAGATCTGGAATTAAGAAGTGAGCCCACAACTTCCGAAGTCAATTTAACCGCCCACCCCAACACAGAGCCAAATGAGCTCCCCTTCCTGAGGCTGGCGTTACTGGCACCCCGGGTGTCTGAGCACAGGCACCGCTTCTGACCCAGCTGCCAAATTCTCTCCCAGGCCAAGGCATTAAAAAGCCTTTTGAACGTTAGTATTTTGTTGCTAAACTGTTCAGGGAAAACAGCATTGATGCCTCTTATCTTTGATTCATGGAGTTACGGTCATGGTAAGTCTGCAGTTTCCCTAAGAAGTTGTGTTTAGAAATGTTGCTACTAAGTTCATTTGAAGAGCCATAGCTGTCTTCTTGAAAAGCTTTAGCGTGTTTTTTACCCTCAGGAAGATATGATAGGTAGGTCTTGTTCTGAAAGGATGTCATCACTAAGAAGATGAAACCACCCGCCAACTTTGAAACCCCTTGCTGCCAGTCTCATATGAAACAGAAAGGATGTATATGAAGGGAGGATGGCCAGATGGGTTGCAACGGAGCAGTCCCCATTAGCATTTGGTCGTACAGCTTTCCCGTTCGCCACCACCAGCCAGGTCCCCCGGCAGCTGCAGGCTGCCGACTTCTGTAGCAGTAGCCACGCCCTGTGCTCTGAAACCACTCCAAGGGATTTATGGGGCCTCCTCAAGCCAAAGGCTGTCGGCGTTTTCTATTCAGGACCAGCAAAATCAGCAGGCGTGCAAGGCAGAGCCAGACCCGCTGCCGCAGGTAGCCAGTGGGCATGTCCTGGTCCCAGCAGTACGTGTTTTTCCTGCAGGTGTAAGGCTCCTCGCCTCTTGTCAGCCTGACGTGTGGCATGACCATACATGATTTTTCTTCCTGTTCTTTCAAACCGAGGTTTCAAATGGAAACTGCTAGCACAGGCTGTGGGTGTTAATTGGAATAAATAAGACATCAGGTACCTGGAAGACACAATAAACGTTCAAACTGCAGGCAAGGCCCAGCCCGTGCCGGGTAACGCAGCCCCAGGAGACCTCTGGATGGAGCTGGGAGGCCTGGGGCTACGCCTCTGGGCAGGTCCCACCACCGCGCTGCTTCTGCGTTTGCCCTGCGTTCGCACAGGGCTGCCAACGGAGGAGTCAAAACCATGGCGAGACAGGGCTGAGAGAGGCATAAACGCCTTTAAAGAGATACCTTCACTGGTAGGTGGCAAAATCTCCCCACGGCGATAAATTTCCACGCTAGAAGCGGGCTCCCGTTGCTGTGCGCCTGGAGTGAAAAGTGTTGCTTTCTAATATCAGCACAGCGCTCAGAGCTGCTATAAAGCCACAAAGCTACACTTCAGCCCTGCGGCTGTTTTGTGGCTGTATCTCTGTAAAATGTCACCATTATGAAATTACTATTTCTTCCCCCCGCTGCAGCAAAACAATTTTTCTTTTTTTTTTTTTTTTTTAAATTGGATTAGTGAGCTCTGAGGTGGAGCGAAGCTGCCCTAGAGGATGCCTAACCTCACCCGTACCGGTAACCCGGCACGGCCCGACACGACGTGCCACCTACCGCTGCCGCTGCCGCACCCAACGCCCGCGGCTGCCGGCTGCACGGCGTCGCCCGCGGCGGGGCCGCTTCCCGGCCAGGCGCAGCGGGAGCCAAGCGCCGGGGGCTGCGCTGGGCCCGGGGCCCGCTACTCCCCCGGAGGCCACCGAGGGTTTCGGGGTGCTCGCCCCCAACCCCCCCCCCCCCCGAGCTTGGCACCGGCCTCGGGGCGGGGCGACCCTGCTCTCCCCTGCCGCCCGGGGCGTGGGGGCGCGCCTGACCCAGGCGGCGTGTGCGCTCCAGCCCCTGCCTCCCGGCCCGGGGGCGGGGGCACCGCCACGGGGACCCGCCAGCCCGCCCGGCCCCCGCCGCCCAGCCGGTGCCGGGACTCGAACCCGGCACCTCCCCCTCCTTCGGCTGTCCCTCCGACTGCGCATGCCCGCAGGCCCCTCCCGGGGAGGCGAGGCGAGGCGAGGCGCACGTGCCGCCGGCGTGCGCGGAGGGGGACGGGGGAGGAGGGAGCGGGGCGCGGCGCGCATGCGCAGGCGGCGCGGCCGCATCCCGGCGCGCATGCGCGGGGGCGGGGCGGGCGGTCTCCGCGGTGGCGGCGGAGGCCGTAACCGTCCTTCCCCGCCGCCGGCCCGGGCGTCGTCCCCTCCCTCATCATGGACGAGCAGAGAGTGAGTGCCGGCGGCGGGAGCCTGCCTCCCCGCGGGACGCGGCGGGCGGCCGGGCCGGGCCGGGCCGGGCCGGGCCGGTGGCGGGGGGAAGGCGGGCCTGCCCGCCCTCAGCTGGCTGTGCCGGTGCCGCCGGGAGCCGCCGAGGAGGCAGGCGGGGCGTTTCCCCGGGCTGCCGGCGCTGCCCTGGTGCTCGGCCTGGCTCCCTGAGGAGAGGGGCAGCGGCCGAGGAAGTTAAGCGTTAGCGGCCGCCTGAGGGGAGGGCGGCAAGGCGGGAAGGGCGCTCGCCCCGCGCCCCGGGCTGCTGCGGGCGCTCGGGGACCCCCCCTGCGGAGGGGCGGGGGAGCGGGGCGCCCAGCGTGGGGGGCACCCCCGTCTCGGCTGGCTTCGGGTGCCGGCGCTGCCGCTGCCCTTGCCGCATCTTAATGAAGCACGGCTCGGGTGTAGAGCTCTTTCGCATTGTGTGTTCCTGTCATAAGTAATTATGGTGCGTACATTGGCCCTTCTGTCTCCCACTGATGTAATCCTGTGTTGAAGGGGACTAATTCATAAAAGCGTTTTGTAGTTGTTTTGTGTTTTGGTTTTTTTTTTTTTTTTCTTTTTTCCTATGGCTGCTGCCCTGTAATTCCCTCCTTCCCTTACTTGCCACCTGCACCCTGAGGGAAATCACCGAGGAGCAGAGATGTGCCTGGCCAAGGGCTGGGCTTTCTAAAAATGATACTCTCTGCAAAAAGTTCTGACTCAGCCTTTTGGCTTTCAGTCTCGCACTCCAAAAGGGCTTCTGTTACTGCCTCTGTGAAGGCTGGGCTTTTCCTTAACTTGGAAACTGGTTTGTGAGTAGGGTCTGGATAACTAGTACTCCTAATGGCTTGAAATTTACAGATGTTCACTATTTTAGTTAAGCGTTTGTGCACTGCCACTTCGTACTCATCTATGCTTTCTAAGGTGAGATGTGAAATGCCCCAAAAAATGTGCTTCTGGTAGATACTATGTGAATTTGAGTCTGTCTGCCTTTGCCTGCTTTATATGAGATTAGTCTCTTGGAGAAGAGGTAAATAAGGGCTGCAGCTGTTGTGGGTGCTCTAGGTGGATGTTCCTGATGTCATTGATCATACTTGAATTTCAGTGCTGCTCAGAGGTTCTGAATGTGGTAGTGAAATTGCAGTTGATTGTGTATTTTGCAATACTTTGTTAATTTGCTATTGTCACCTGTATTGTCTTAAGTACTCCCTCAAACTCTGGCAACTTCAACGTGTGGACAAGTGCAGAAGATTAAATTAATGGAGGCTAAGTAAGTATGTCCTCTTGTTTGAAATTTGATCTGCACGTGAAGGTTAGTATGACGCAGGATTTTGTCCTAGGCCTGAGGCTGCTTCAGAAACTCTGTTCTGCATCCAGTCATGTCATAAGACTTAAGTATGATCTTGAGCAAGTTGATAACTTGCTTCGTAAACAGAACTGATGTAATTGTTTAGTTTATCGAAGCTTACTCTTTAACTTTTATGAGGTGCCCATCTGCTTCAACAGGTGCTCTGTGATGTTAGTTACTAACTATTCAAAGAAGGATATATTGTCTGCTTTTATGCTCCTGGCAAGACTACAAGCCACCACATGTTGCAGGGCCTCCTGTCCTCTTTCATATCCTTTTATGTTCTTCATCCCTTGTGCATCTACACTGTTGCTTTATGAATGCCATGCATTTTTTTCTGCAAAGAATGTATTAGATTCAGAGAATAAGAATGGGACACAAAAGCGAATAGCAGTATGAAGCTCACTGATAGCAACAAAAATGACTTCTGTAATAAACATGTCATAATGTTTTGAAAATGAATTTGAAACTGACCTGACTTAACACATGCTAGCCAGAGAGAAAACTAAACAAAAATTATTTGTGATAGGATTCTACGAAATAGTGCATCCATCAGTGGGCAATAGATTTAAATTTCCTTCAGTGTAGAAATACCAAGAAGCTTTACTGAGCTTGGTGCTGTTGTAATTCTTTTATGAAGTAGCTTAGAATGTAAGCCTCAACTGCTGCTTACATTGGCAATTTTTCTACCACCCTTTCCGTTACATGTAATGGTAGTGACTTTTCAGAAATTCCCGTTAAAGGAAGAAATGGCAACAGTGCAGTGTTTTGAATTTGCCATGTGTTGGTATGTTTGGAAGAAAATCTATTTATTTACATATTAGTGGTTAGAAAATTACATTAGAAAATATTATATGTTAGTGATTCCTAAAAGCTGACTTTCTGTTCTGGTGACTTGTGCATTAGCATTTAAGAAAAATCCTGTCTACTGCTGGTGGATGTTTTTAGGCCTCTTGCATCTGCGTGTGTAGAAGGTCTCTAAACTTGTTTGAGTTTGACCCAACCTGGTGCAATTTCTGTTTGGAGAAATTGGTAGCTTACTTAAAAAGAGCTGTACTGATCCCTTTTTGGTCAGTTGACTTTAACTTTAGATGTAGTGGAAAACCTTGTTTGACGGCGATCTTCCAGTTGCTGCCATGTATTTGGCCGTGTAAAGGCTTTCTAAGCGTTCCTCGCATGTACATCTTTTCCTTTAATTGTATGTAGCTGTAGAAACCAAAACCATTGTTCAGTACTATGTACAAGAAGACTAATTTTTTTTTTTTTCCATGTGGTGCAGCTGAGTAAGCCCTAAAATCCTAGCTGAAAGAGGATTGGGAGTTTTCTTGTTCATCCGAATTGACAGTTACGTTTATAGGATCTCAGGCTTAACTGCAGGCTGTCTGACATGCAAAAACAATTGCCTCTGGTCAGTAGTGAGTGCAGAAGCAGCTGGTTGGACAATGGTGTTTCATCTGCCATTCTAATGCGTACAAAATTGTCTCTAAGCATGTTCAGTTTTAACCAGACAATGAAAAGATTCTGTGATGAAGTGATCAAGACTTGCTATACCCTTGGCTTCTGAAAGAAGCCAATCTGGTCTTGTTTCTCTTCCTCGGAGTCTCAATTTCAGTCATTGCTAGCCAGTCCGTTATATTCTTACGTAACACCATCACACCACCTGTGGTAAAAGCAGTGAAACTTCACTTTCCTCTGCTAGTGGTTTAACTTTGTGAGCATGATGCTATGCAAACAGGGAATGGGCCGGAGTACCAATAAATGCATCACTGCAGATTCATTGAGAACTGCTGAGGGAAGGGGTCAGAAGAAACAGGTACGAGCATGGCTTAGGACTAGTGGAGGGATTCCTTACATGGGACGTAGTGTCGAGGTTTGCTGTAGATGTTGTGAATGGGTAAAATATTTTTCTTGCTTTTTAGCAAATGTAGTAGATGGTTATTAAGAAATTGCTTATGGGAGGGACCTCTGCAACATCTTTTTGGTGGTCTGGCTGTTTTTAAGGTGTGCTTATTAGCTCCCCATGCCTCATTTTCCTAAATGTTGGCAAGTAACAATGTTAAGCTGAGCAACTTGAAACTCTGAGTCCAACTGATTAATAATGTCATAATTATAATTAAGATAGACTTTACTTTTTTTTAAAGAGCCAAATCTAGCATTTTAGAGTCAGATTTGTTTCTAGAACTTATTATCAACCAGCCTGAATTAAATAACAGAAAATTCTTAGTTACCTCCTCACCTTGTTCTTTATTTTTACTTACATATGCTGGTATGCTCTGAGCTTTAATTATACAACTTGGCTTCATTTTAAGTATGAAGTATTGATGTGTTTTTGTCAAATTCTTAGAATATGTGACTGACTACTGAACAAAATTAGACTTGGTAGTCTTATTTGATTTAAAAATACATTTTGATGTGCTTAACAGTTTTGCCTCCGTAGTATGTGTTTTGTAAGCTGAATCTAGTGCCTTTTAATACCTGGAGTAGTACACCACAGATATAATGTTGATTCTCTTTCTTGGCTATCAGTAAGCTTTCCTCTTTGAGGTCACTTTTAATTGGAATATATAAATTATTCGCCAGAATGTTTTACCACTCGTAGAATAAGTTTACAAATCACTGTTACAGGTTTATTCTGTATCTAGAATAAACTGTCAGCTTAGTTATTTAACACTAGCTTCTTTTGGCAATGGAAAATGCTAATTTTTCTTCTGGGTTAACTTTTACCAGCTGTTTTTTTTCTTTATTCGCTCTCTGTTTGGTTGTGTAAGCAGTTCTTTCTCATCTGGGGAAGTTGTGTATGGTGGAGTGGGGTGCCTTAGGAGTTGCAGTAACATGGGTAGCAAAACATGTGAAACAGTGGCGTATCATAAAACTGATTCTTGATTTCTCTTAAACTAACAACTGGAGATACTTAGTTTGGTGGAATGCTGCTTAGACCATTGATACTTTTTCTCCTTTCTAACAAAATGTATTTCCATCAGAATAAGACTTGAATTCACCACAACTGGAATGTGTATGATGAATTTCCATATATGTTGAAATGGTGATGTTTAAAAACATTACAAGGTTCTTTTACAACTTCTCTCACTTGTTTTTGTAATTCTAGGAGACTCTGCAAAGGATTGTCTCTACTCTAGCGAACAAAAATGATGAAATTCACAACTTCATTGACATGCTGAACCATACAATAAAAAATGTTCAGGTATATATATTAAGGCTCATAGGTTGTAGCTGAGAGGGGAGCAACTTTCCAGTTTTGTCAGTCTCAAACTGGATAGTGTGTAAGGGATGGGCTATAAGAGTCAAGTTTAAAATACATCTTCATGTAGGAACCAGATAGAAAAACGTTTTATTTAAGTCTGTCAGTAGTTGAAAGGTATGGTGGTTTTGCTTTTCATGCAAAAAGCTATTGTAGGATTTGATTTCTGTGGAAGAGAGAATCTGGATTTTGATGCAAGACATTTTTGCTTGGCAGACTGAAAAATGAGACCATCCTGACACTTGAGAGAAAATTCTTTGCTCTTTCTCTTTTCAGTAGCTGCAAATTGTTGGGCTTGATGAAGTTTAGGTTCCTTTAGCCTATCAATAAGCCATAAGTTGTTTGTTTTGTGTTAAAGTAAGTCATCCAGCAGATCTTTAAGCTGGCCTCTTTAGTGCAGTTTTTAGTATCGCATGAAACCATTTAATGTGGAACTGGGTAACTACCTCCTTGCAAACGTCTAGCAATCCATATGTAATTGTGAGAGGGAAATCGAGGTCTTTTGGCATGGAACAAAGTTGCCAAGTATGTTGGTTCTGTACAAGCTTGAGTATCATGGAATTTTCATGGATTTCAGTCTACAGTGTCCTGATGTAAAGTCTGCTTAGGAGGTGTCCATCATTCCTAATGTTTTTTTTCCCTTTTGATAAGGTGAGGAGCAGTCACAAGGTATCTAGTGGTCATGGCAAAGCATGTTTGGGCAAACAATGTGACTTTCAGCCTAAAAGAGTAGTCTGCATTGTTTCCAATACAAATTGCAGCAGTTTCAATTCTCTTCTCAGGTGAACTCTTCTAATGCAATCAGCGAGTTGGATGAAGAATTTGATGGTCTGTATTCTATATTGGATGAGATGAAGGCGAGTATGGCTAGCACTATTCAGCAGGAAGAGGCTCGTAAAATTCAAGCTCTGCAGGTAACTATAACTACATCTGTAAATTTTTGCAGCTGAGCAGAAGCAGTTTTAAACTGCAATTTTAAATCTCAACTGAAAGTGAGATTTTGGTAGCATTGCAAGAAATGCAGTAAGTGTAAGGTAAATATTTTCTTTGATATAAGTACTGCTCTAGTCCTTTCTTCTAGGGTACTTCATGGTCTCTAGCCTATTTATGTTCTCAACATTGTTATGTAGAAAGGAAGTGGTATTACCTGTAGAGCTTACAGGTGGAGAGTGGCTGCACAGGAGCAGGACTTAGATATGTTTGCTGCCTTCAAACAGCTTCTGGACTGAAATTGGTTTCTTTCTCCAGTTTGGAATATGAGCATCTGG
This sequence comes from Platalea leucorodia, assembly GCF_965183815.1. Lineage (NCBI taxonomy): Eukaryota > Metazoa > Chordata > Aves > Pelecaniformes > Threskiornithidae > Platalea > Platalea leucorodia. The sequence continues at coordinate 54,595,622 of NC_138858.1, read as the reverse complement.
ACCTGTAGACATGCCTAAGTGGTTTGCTCAAGCTTGAACTTACAGTCGAGAATCACGCCAGGTATCCTACGCGCAAAGGCTGGTCTCCTGTTGACAGAACCGGCCATCCTCCACTTGTTAACATCAAGCAAATTTTATGAGCGCACTGGAAGACATATGGGAATTGCTTGGGAACAGGTTACGCTGGTGTCTGCTACTAAACCCACTATGTGAACTTCACCAGCTTGTAGTTGCGTGATTTCATGCAGGAGAATCTTTCCAATGGGTTTCGGAGAAACAGAAACAAAAATGTGACTTCCTGAAACACATGTAACATCTATGTTTTTCCAGTAGCGTGTAGCAAGTTGGCTCTAGCTTTCAGAAAGTCTAGTTGCATGGGCCAAAGCACAGTTAAATCTTTTAAGCAGAAGCTGTTTCTCCTGCTTTTTTCTTTAAATGATCCTAGTTGCAGCATTCTTCTGTCTAGTTCTTTTTGCTTATGCAAAGCAATAAGGAAGGTGTTTGTTCGTCCTTGTGTCTAGTCAGTTTGAAGAAGTTCTAGGAGCAGTTTCCTGGAACAAATTCCACAGACTTCATTATAAGGTCTGTTTTATGTTCATATGTAACGACTGGGTGTAAAACATTCCAGAACTTCTGAGTGCACAGTTTAAGTTAAGCACATAAGTGCACTTTTCCACCTCCAATTTAATCTTTCTCCCCATATATCTGTTTTAAGTCCTTTTGAAGTTTCTCAACAGATAGAAATCTGCCCACATTCAGGGACGCTTAGGACTTAAATGCTTAAAGAATCGGTGCTTCTCAATGAACAGCTCACAGGAGAAATTCAGCTGTGGCATGTATCAATTATTCTGCCTTCTAGTGAAGAAAAACTAAAGTTAGTCTCGCAAGAAATGATTCTGGAACTGAAAACTGTTTTGATAGCTACTCACCTGGCAGTTTGACTTGACCATTGAAATATTCTGTTAATTCTGTTAATATCTGTTCATTTCCTGATAGATAATCTAATTTGATCAAGCTCAGGTATGGTTGAACCAAGTTCTTCTGAAAGCTTGTCAGTGCGGTACAGCTGTATCGAGAATTGCTGCCTGGTGTCTGTGCTGAACAGCTGAGCTGCTACTTAGTCAGAAGAGGATGAGGACAAGTGGAATGTTACAGATCACTGGCACAGTTGTTAAGTGCCCTACTTGTCTTTCAGCTGAGGCTGTTCTCTAACTGAAGGCCCAAAGGACATTCTCTTTACCTGATGACAGACCAGGCTTCCTCTGTCACTGAGGCACTCCAAGAGTGCTTTTCCCAACAGCCAATCTACCAAACCAAACTAACATATGAAAACTGTTGCATTGAAGGTATTAATGCAAGCCATTATCTTTGACTGGAACTGAAAATTAGCTTTGTATGAGGAAACCAAGGAACTTGAGTGAGGTCTAAACATCCTGTTTAAAGGAATGGACTTGCTTAATTTATTGTCGTCTTAAAGTGCTTGTGCTGTCTTCTGCAGTTGACTAGATGCTCTTGTTGAGAATAAGCTGTACCTTAAAATATTGGGGCTACATAATGGTGGAAAAGGATGAGGATTTAATATTTAGACTGATCCCTCCCAAACAATTTCTTTGGAGGGTAAGGCTGAAAATAGAAATTTTCCTTAAACCCTTGCTTTGAAAAATATATTGCTTCATTTTGGAGCGGTGTATTTTGATGACACTGAAGTATTTATTTTTAACTCCAAAATGCAGATGCATCTCAATAAGATGCTAATGGAAGCATCCAGTTACTGTGTCATTTCTGCAAAGCTGTCTGAAAATGCCTCTGGCATTTGCTTCTCTCTTTTGAGGTGTTTGCCTTGGACATTTTGGCAATATCATGGTATATCGTGAGTTTGTCAGCATTGGATGTCCTCCAAAGAGGAGAGCAGCTGTATTAGATGAATGACAACTTGTATTAATGGCATGCTTCAGAAGTTATCTGGAAACTGCATACAAACTTCTAGCTGTTGGACTGTTTCCTTGTTGCTATTTTATCCTTGAACAGTAAATCTGAGGGGCATCTGGCAGCTGGCCCAGGTCAACTCACCACACTTGCCAAAACTAGTTACACTTCTGAAGTGCTTGAGACAGGTCTGTTCTTGAAGTTGATGCAACTGTTGGTTGCTTTTGAGACAGTGACAACTTTAGAGCAAGCTGTCTTTCCTGAATTGTTTTAAAGAAAAATAATTACTTGCTGTTGACTTGTTCTGAGATATTACAGTTAAGTATCACATGAGTACAAAACCAGCTGTAGGTTGAATGGCTATGCAAAAGCTGCTGGCAGGTTTAAAATGCACATCTTGTTTAACCTACAGTATGTTTAGGATCCTGCAGTGTATTCAAAACTCATCTTTTTCGGGATATACCCATAGTATGTAATACCGGAAGTTCTCTGTGGGCTGTTTTATATACTGGGAATAGTAGTTTACTCATTAGAGTTTTAGGTAATCCTGAAAGAAATTCCTCTCCTGCCATTCTTCCTCTGCTCCCCACCCTCTACTATCCCCATTTATTATACAGCAATATTGATTTTCAGGATTGTCTTGTGACAATTCTAGAGCTGGTTGGGGATAAAATAATTGCCTTTTTCAAGGCTACTGCTACATTAAACAGTATCGGTTCATTGATGAAGTGCAGTTCTGTAAATAGACATTGTAGTGCACATAGACAGAAGCATTTCTTTGCTTCTGAAATCCTGATGTTGGGGGAAACAGGCCTTAAAATGAAATCGGCTTTTAAATCAGGCTTCACCACCTATCCAATTTTTTTCCCCTTTGGATTTATAGGATGTGCCACTTATCACTGTGCACTTGTCAAGCACAGTGAAGTTCTAGTTAATGCGATGTTGTTACAAATGCATAGCAAAGCCATGTAGTTCTGGTACTGGTAGTTTTTAAACCACTTTTTTAATATAAGAGCATCAAATTATTCTTTTTGTTTTTGCTTCAGGATCAGCTTAGCCAGTGTAGTACTGCCCTAGAGAGTTCTGAAGAGCTGCTGGAACTTGCTGCACAGTCACTGGACATAAAGGACCCTGTGGAATTCTTAAAGGTAGAAAACATTGAACAGATGTGCGTAAGGCAAATGTTGGTATTTGTCTCAATTTGAAATATCCTTTGCATTACTGTACTGGACCCTGCAAACTTACCAGGAATAATGACAGTAAGGATGGAGAGGCATATAAAAATACAGTTCATGCTCTGTTGAGGAGGCCAAGTCAAGCACTATAGTCTTGAATTTTTATGCGGTCTCTAATAAAATAAGTTGGGTTTTTTTCTTATTTAGAGTGAGGGTGGGAGGGAAAGGAATGCCTTCTCCTGGACAACTGTCAGTGTTAAGCAAACTTTCACTGATGCTAGGTAAGCAAACCCAAAAAGTGAGGGTGAAATTAATCTCTAAAACTGAACCAAGACTTACAAAATGTGTGATGGCCAGCACTCAAAGCCATGGTAAGTGACCTGTCAGTTGCTCAGTGCTGTTACACAACGCTTGCAGAGAGTCTCTGTATTTTAGCTGCAGTCATCTGTGGATGGCAAGATGTTTGTTTTGCAGAACTTCATGCAAGCTGTGGATCTTTAATTTCCCACCCTGAACTTTATAGCTATCCTGAAAGATCTTGGGAAGCTGAATTCAGGGCAACTCTTCCTCTATTCTCCAAAACCTTCTAATGCATTTGTATATCGTGTAGGCGAGAGCCTGATTTGGTCCTCACATTGTGATTCCAATACAAATAATGTGTACTTTACCACAACAGACTTGTAAGTAAGGCAACATGTATTTAACTGGAAGAATAGACTTACAAATTAATAAAACAGTTCTACATATACACTGACTCAGCATGCTAGGCTTGCTATAATAATCCTCAGAGCCCTGACTCTCTTTTATTGGCACAAATTTTCTTTGGGTCCTCTAGTAAATCAGTTCAGGAGAAACTAGTGTAAGACTAAACTAAGATTATTTTAATTTTTTTTTCTATGTTAGATTTTTGGTGGCTTTGTTCACTGAATTGGCTTACCTGGAAGTCAAAAGAACATGAATGCCAGTGCACAGGAGGGTTCAGTGGTTAGATAGGATGTGATTTGACAGTGCTGGGCAGCTCATCTGAGATGGGCTGATAGCCTTCGTTGTCAGCAGCCTGGAAACAAACTAAATTCAAAGGAGTTAAGCCATGACTGTCTTGCAGAAGACTGTTCATTGGGTCCTGGCTACCACATGTTCCACAAGGTGTAGAGGTTATGAAGAAGGATTTTGGTTTTAAGTAGCTCTGTTTTGTCTACAACTGTCATGTCAGAAAATCCGTCAGTAGTTCCTACAATAACTTTGGTTTGAGGTAAAACAAAGCTACCTCTTAAGTTAAATTATTTCTAAACACTTAGGGTTTTTTTCCTGCTTCCCACTTTAGGAATGTATATTGGTTTTATAGCAGGGACAACTGTAACTTTTTTTTTCATTGAGTGTGCTTTGTATTTAATGAAAATTTGGAAGTCCTCCACTTTTGTTTGACTTTAAACTGGGAAGCCATGTGATGTTTCTTGTCCCTTCTTTAGAAGGGAAAGTAGTTCAGCTGAATAGCAACTAGATGAAGTAGCAATGTTAACTCCAAGCATGGATTCGACAGACCTAACTAAGCCATCGCTACTTCAACAATCATGTTTTGTCTTAGGTTTGCAGTTCCTCTTGCTGAAGGACAGGGATTTTGTCTTTCCAAATGGTAGTTAATGTTTATCTTTGAAATATGCCATCACCACTTCTGCATCTGCTTCAGTGGTATCATTTAAATGCTGGGAAAAACTGTGTTCTGTGGTTTTGAATAGTGACATAGGGAGAGAGCCTTTTAGGAAGTATTGTTGGAATAGTACAATAACTTTCAGAGGAAAAGTTAAAGCAAGTCCTATTTTTTCTTCTTTGTCAGCATATACATCCTGTGATATATAGCCAAACAAGTCAAGTATGGTTACATGCCACTAATAAGGACTTTATAGTTTCACAGAAAATACCATGGTAGTTAAATTTTACTGACTTGGTTGTGTAGCTTTTTTAAAATGTGACAGAGAGTAACTTAACTGATTAAGAGAAATCTGAAGAGACAAAGTCACACCCAGGAAGTTGAGTAATTTGGAGTTGGTTTGGTGTGGTTCTTGAGATCAGTTTTTTCCCAGGTGATACATTGTTGCAGTCCTAATCAGTACTATTAACATGCTTTATGGGAAAAATTTATTTTGATGAAAATGTTAAACTCATTTTGATCTTCAAATCTGAGCAATACAGCTGAGATTGTTCTTAGCCTTCTTGCATGTTACTGCCATTGATACTTGCATGGAAATACTAACTACTTTCTCTCTCTTCTCCCTGACGTGCATCAAGGCTGCCACACAGATCAAAGATAGGTACAGTACAAAGTCTATCGCTTTTGTGTCTTTGAATTAATCTTATCCTTGAAAATGCGTTTACGTTGAAAGGGTCATAGTCAGCTTAAATCAAATTCATTGACTCTTTCTTAAGTGTTTGTTGTGACATCACAACTTTCGAGAGAACTAAAAATTTCTGTGCTTCTCATGTGGTGTTTTTCCTTGCTGACTGCTGGCCTTTCATACCTTAATAAAGAGAAAGATATTTTTAGTGCAAGGAAGTAGACCTCTGCAGCAGCTGCTATTATTATTATTATTTCTTTAAGTATATATAAGTATATCGTAATACGGTATATAATTAAATATTATTAATAATAAAATTCTGATTTATTATTAATACCTGATGGCTGAAATTTAACAATGTTTCAGGCTGACTCTGCCCCTTTAACTTATGAGAAAATCTGTTGTTTTTTTCAGTACTTACAGACTTTTGCTAGCTAATTTTCCATTTGAATGTAAAAAGTCTTGTCTGAATCTGAATCTGAATTCTCTCAGTGCCAGGAGGCACACAAGGCGTGAGCATCGTTCTTCCACTTCGATCGGTCTGCGGCTGCGTGCTCTGGAGTCCCAAGGGCCACAGCGCAGTCTTCTGTTGGTTTTTTCCTCAAGACACGACCGATCCAGTTCCATCTCCTCCTCCTCACTTCATTACTGATTTTCTCCATCTCCGAGTTGATGCTCGTCGTTTCTGCAACTTTTTATTTTTTTTTTCCGGGAGGAGGTAGTTGGCCTCCTGCCCAACCCCCATGACTTGGAGGGCCAGTGGTTTTTCTGTCAGGGTGGCCTTCCCTTAGGCTGCGTTGGTTCGCGGCACCTTCTTCAGTTTTATCCGGTGCACCCTCCAGAGAGGGATCCCCTATCCACCACCCAGGGGACGCGCCTTCTAGCCATGCAGCCCCAGCCGAAGGAAAAAGTCTTGTAGCTGTTGAAATATTTCTGGTGACATCACTCTGACTAATGTCAGTGAAATTGCTATTTCTGGTAGCTTTTCTTTGAACTGTGTCTTCCAACTATTGTTTAGAAAGCAAAACTTCACTGTTTCAAAATAAATGCTAAGGCAATTTTTCTTCAGTTGGAAGAATGATAACTACGTTCTGAGAGTCTGACCTCCTGGTTCGGAAAACTTACTATAATGTGCATAATATTTTGAAAGACAGCTCACAGGGTGTTTCCAGCATATGCTGCTCTTCTGGACAAAACAGGATGACTTTCAATTTACAGGTTTTCAAGGAAGGGTGTGATTGTCTAAATTCTATCACGTTTTGTGTAAAATGAGTAATTGCTAGACAAATTAATCTCTGCTTTTCCAAGGGTAAAGAGTTAGTGTCCTTAACAAATCAGAGGGATAGTGGCAGCGATAGGAATCTTAATACTTTTTATCTGTAATAAGCATCCTATTACTGTTGTAGTTTCTTGAAATGCTGTGTGATCTAATCCTTTTGAATCAATTGTGGATGGTTCTCTTGTCTAAGATCGGTCCCTAAACAGAAGTTAAAAAGCTGTCTGAAGCTGACTACTCAGTGTGCTCTTACTGCTAATCAGAGGATTATTCTTCCTTAAGGAGAGATTTACTCTACCCATCTGGCCAAGCAGCGGAATCTGCTCGGCAGCCCATACTGAATTTCAGAACGTCAGCTCTGTCTTGGGAAATCAGTTGACCTGTATCTTTTATGATGCGTATTATATCCCAAAATTGTAATGCTTGTCACTCTTGACATGCCTATAACTTTAATACTCAACCTCGTATTTCCTCCCCCTTCTTCACTACCTGAATTTTTTGTTTTTCACCATTCTTTAATGTACCTGTAGTTAGCACACAATCTCTTTTAATACTAGTGAAGTACTTACTGTGTATCACTTCCTGTGAGCTATTAGGTGTTGTAAAGGTGCCACAGATCTGTGGGTGTAAATTGGTTACAACTGTTTGCAGTTGACTTTCTTTTGTGGTGTGTATATTACTTTCTAGTTAAGAATTTATTTTTTTTTAAAGGAGAAGTTAGGACCTGTGTGCTGTCTGAATCAATGTTGTTCAAATGCTGCTGTGTGGCCTAATGTCTTCAGAGTGACAGAACTATACAAGAGATTTATTCTCCTTTTTTTTGGTGGTGTAGTTAATGGAGTACAGGAGTGTCTTAGGAGTATTCAGAATAAGGACTGAGCTAAGATTTCAAAAGTGGAAATGGGAGCTGTGCTTCAGTGTATCTTGTAAGACTGATCTGATGCTTGCATGTTCCAAAGCAATAGAGTGTCTGCAACTTAAATGGTTCTTCATCCTCTGATAAGATCAGAGGTAGATATGAAATCAGAATATTCAGCTTGTTCACTGCTATTTATAAATGCCTTCTGAGCAATATTTAACACGTGAAAATGCACTTTGGAGGTAATGAGTGGATCTTGTCGAGCAGAAAAGTCTTTGGACCTTTCTAAACTAAAGGTTTAAGTTTCAGATTTCTAAGTATATAAAAATGTGATCCTGATTCTGCAGTGCTTTAGATTTTTCATACTTCCTGATTTTGTGTGAAGTGGTGTGTGAGTTTTGTCTCCTATCCAAGTTTTTTTTCACTAGTAAAAGACATTTAAGCTCTTCTGTAGTCACTTCTAGTATTTCTTTGCCTAGTAATATGGAACAATTGGGACATAGCACCGTATTCTCTTTGAGACAGTGACATTAGGAAAACTCTCTCTTTTGGAGTCTGTCCTAAATGGTAAACAGTTTTCTACTAGAAAAATGTTCTGATCTTTGATCAGTATTTTGGCTAACAGTTTGACATTAACAATACAGATTATCTGATTGCTGTTTTTGAAAATGGCTATAGAACTTAAACAATGCAAAATCCATTTTGCTAATGCTGCTTTCTTGACTTTAGAGTCACAATGGCTTCAGCATTCCGCATCTCTCTGAAACCAAAGGTCAGTGATAGTATGACTCATTTGATGGTGGACTTCGCTCTGGAAAGGCGCATGCTCCAGGCTGTGAAGTTTTTGCCAGGTAAAAACTGTATGCAGTGAGTTTAATTTGTTACTACTTGAATAACTTACTATATTTAAAACAAACAAACAAACCAAAACCATACCTCTTACACCCTAATGAGCAGATTTTTCAGAGTACCTAAATTCATTATTATTCATTGGATGTTAAGCTGAATACCTTGAGGGTAAAAGAGTTTTCTAGTTTTATCGTGTCAAAATCTACATAATATAGCATTTCAGAAAATAACATTGATCTCAGAAGTGAGAATGAGTCTTCCAGACCATGTTTTTCTTGAGTTGTCAGTTCCTCTGTACTTTCGGAAGTTATCTTAAATTTCTCAAGACTGTACCTGCTAGCTTGATGCTTAGTGACACTCTGAAGTCCTAGTCATCTGCAGTAGTGTTATGCATGGAACTGTAAGCTAATATGTCACAAGAGTGGTGATATGGTCTGAAATGCAAGAGAGGTATAATCTACTAGGGCAGTGATACTACCATAATACAAAATGTGTATTGATGCACCTATTTGTTACTGTTCAAAAGTAAACTTAGGTGCAGTATTCCACTATGTCTTTCATGTGTCTTTATTCATGTTGCTTTCCTATTTAAACCACTTTGCCCTTGACTGATACCAAGAATATATTGACAAGAATACTCCTGGCAGGGATGTAAATTCTTTTGTCTCTAGGTCACTAATCCAAATCTGTTAAAGACTTGGTAGCATCAGTTTACATTTCTGCCTGTTTATCTTGTATGCTGGAGATACAGTATGTGGTAGCAGGTGTAGTAAATGAACATTATTCCTTAGTGGTCAGCTAGCAGTGTCTAGGCAGAAATTCACCTTTTAGTCTGTCCTGGTTTTGGCTGGGATAGAGTTAATTTTCTTCCTAGTAGCTGGTGTAGTGCTGTGTTTTGGATTTAGGATGAGAACAATGTTGATAACTGATGTTTTGGTTGTTGCTGAGTAGTGTTTACCCTAGTCAAGGACTTTTCAGCTTCTCATACTGCCCTGCCAGTGAGGAGGCTGGAGGTGCACAAGAAGCTGGGAGAGGGCACAGCCAGGACAGCTGATCCAAAGGCATATTCCATACCATATGATGTCATGCTGAACAAAAAACTGCGGGAGGTTGGCGTGGGGGGGGTGGGGCGGGGGGTGGGGCCGGGCCGCTGCTTGGGAACTGGCTGGGCATTGGTCAGTGGGTGGTGTGCAATTGCATTGTGCATCACTTGTTTTGTATATTCTTTTATCATTATTATTATTTTCCCTTCTTTTTCTGTCCTATTGAATTGTCTTTATCTCAACCCATAAGCTTTACCTTTTTTCTGATCCTCTCCCCCATCCCACTGTGGGGGGAGTGAGCAGACAGCTGTGTGGCATTTAGCTGCCTGCTGGGTTAGATTCTGGGTGGCAATCATTGCTCTGTATTTCACAGATAAGGAAACAAGGTAGGTAAGCTGATCACAGTGCACCTGTTTAGCAGGAAAGGGAGTGTAAAGATCTAAAGGCAAGCATGAACGAAGTCTTATATCTAGGTGAAGATATTACTTAATATGACCCATCTTATACATGCATTTTCCTTATCAAATACGTAGGAAATTGTTTGGGCCTTTGATTTGTAAACAGGAAAATTATCTGTCTGTGTATCAATCTTGCTTTCTTCTACTGTAGTGTCAAGCTATCAAATTACTGGGACACCAAATACTGATAGCTCAAACTGTTGCAGGCAAAATTGTGCTGAGCATTGATAGACCTTCATACACCAGGAAATATTAATGCCCTAGTGTGGGAAGTTGAAAACAGATTTGTTGTTGTGGTAATGCAGGCATTTGAACACTGCTTGCCAGAATTATGCTGAAGACTTGGTCAGTCCAAACACATGGAAGCCTCTTTATCTGGTATCTTATACCATGACAAAAATAATTGGGGTAGGTAGCTAAGCTTTACAGGTATATGTTCTGAAATACTTGTCCTCATCTTAATTTTTTCTTTTGTCTAAGAAGGGATCTTACTGTTGTTATTCTCAAGTTATTGTTGGATGACTTTGAAATTTGATGGCAAATACATGTGATGAAGAGTTGAGAATTTGTTGTGGTTTAATCCTGGCGGGCAGCTAAGAACCATACAGCTGTGTGCGTACTCCCCACTGCCACAGTGGGATGGGGGGAATCAGAAGGGTAAAGGGAAGAAAACTTTTGGGTTGAGATAAAGACAGTTTAATAGGTAAAGCAAAAGCTGTGCACATAAGTGAATTCATTGGCTGCTTCCCATTGGCAGGCAGATGTTTAGCCATCTCCAGGAAAGCAGGGCTTTATCATGTGTAACAGTTAATTGGGAACACAAAATGTCACTGCCCTGAAGGTCCCTCCCTTCCTTCTTCTTCCCCCAGCTATATATGCTGAGCCTGATGTCATATGGTGTGGAATATCCCTTGGGTCAGTTGGGGTCAGCTGTCCTGGCTGTGTCCCCTCCCAACTTCTTGTGCACCCCCAGCCTGCTTTATCAAAACTGTTTTCATCACAAATCCAAAGCATAGCACTGGACAAGTCTCTATGAAGAAATGTAACTCTGTCCCAGCCAAAACCAGTACAGACTTGAATACTTTTGCTTTTCGGTCTCTTCTATGCTGCTTTTTTGTTCTCAAGCATTTTAAACCTATGCCACCAATTTCGGTGTAATTCCTGCTTGGCTTAAACTGCAGGGATGTGAGGGGTAAAAGGGTGTGTTTCAATAGTGCTAGGTTAAAATATTTGAACAGATCATGAAGAGAAGGTGTAGGAAGGTGTGAAGTAGTGTGCATAAAGCAAACAAGGCCTTCTGCTTCTAGTGGACCTGCTATAGCTAGGAGGTGTTTGTATCTAGATAGTAGAATTACACATCTCTAAATGACTCAGCCATAATTAATGTGATTCTGATTGTCATCAGTCGTTGTGGAGGGGAATCATAGCTAACAATATGTTCAAGAAATAGTTGTTTCAGCTGCATAAAGGCAACCTGTAGGTAATTAGGACTTGGTCACTGGGACATAACTATACAGAACAACACAGTTAAGGGCTTCTGTGTTATGGAAAGGGATGACTTTTGACAAACAATCTGCAGATCTATCAGTTCCACAGATCCATGAGTATTGTACTTTTTTGATATTCCTGCTTGATGCATTGACTTGCAGGCCACTTTTATATCTATTTCAAGCTTTTGTGAATGCTGAAACAAAGGAAGAGCTTTTGCATATTCTTCCTCCAAAAACTGCAAACAATAAAAAAATCTTTATCAGTTCCTTCAGCAGAAGTCTTCCTTGAATGTACTTTGAACACTATGAAGAGTATGAAAATGCCTTTTTTTGAAAAACATTTTCCAGTGATTTAAGTGCTCTTTGATTTCACGGAAATAGGCTTCTATTGTCTATAAGCAAAACTTCAGTCTTTTCTTTAGTGAATCTTAGGAATTCTTTAATTCTTTCCCCTTCTTTCAAGACACAGGATGAACAGGAAAGAAAACTAGGTAACTGCTGACTGGCTAGTGGAAACTATTACACTGTTAGTTATCTGTAGTGGTGGAAGTAAACTTAAGTGATTCCGTTTGAGGGCTGCAGCTGTACTTACCTTCCAAAGACTCAGAAATAAAAGTTTACTTCTTAATGTTCTTCCTGTGTAGTGTTATTCTAAATGTAGGTTCATAATTGTAAGTCCACTCTACTCTAGCATGTCCTTCTTACTGCTTCCAGAAGGGGATCACCCCAACTTCCTGACACAACAAACATCTGGAAAATGTGATGCAAATGTTCACTCTAGAGCTAATGCGTATTTCTTCTTTTGTAAAATGCATGTTAAGTGAAAGCGATATGCCTAGTCTTCTATTATGCTTTGCTAATGGAATAGATCCTCTGAAAGGAATGAGAGTTACCGGGCCAAGGGCAATTTCTGTAAATCCAAGGAGAACAAATTAATATTCCATTCATTCTCTTCTTTAAACTGATCTGTATATTTGTATTTCTGCAGTCCCTAAAGCTCCGGAGATAGATCTAGCAGCATGTCTGGTTGCTGATAACTGCATAACAGTATCGTGGAGAATGCCTGAAGAAGACAGCAGAATTGATCATTTTGTACTGGAGTATAGGAAAACCAACTTTGATGGGCTTCCTCGAGTAAAAGATGAACAGCGTTGGGAACTGATAGACTATATTAAAGCTAATGAATATACACTATCAGGTAAATGTTTTTATACTTCAAAACCAAGAATATTGATATAACTCTTTATGCTTGGAAGTTTTGCAAAATACCCATTTTCCTGTATGTAATGAAGCTTCCACTGTTTTCACATTAATCTTGGGTACTTTGTACAATAATGGCTCTGCCTTTTATTTTAACTTTTGTCAAAAGGTTTTGTAAAAAATCATGTCTTAAATTAAGTTCATACTGATATTTATGCTTTTTTTTTTGCGGGTTGAGATAAATGGAGGACAGCTACATGGAATAGATCTTAGTCTTGTAAAAATTGTCAGTAATTAATATCAATTCAAGCTTCTAAACATTCCCTTTTTAGGTCTGAAATTTGATACAAAATACATGAACATTAGAGTACAAGCTTGCAACAAAGCTGTGGCAGGAGAATACTCTGATCCTGTGACTCTGGAAACCAAAGGTAAAATTTGAAAGACTCTATAACCTTAGATGTAGTGAAAACCCTGTGCTTACTGTTCTGTCTTCATATATGAACTTGTGTGTTAAGTCTGCTTCTGCATGAGCACTGCTGAAACATGTTTCCTAAGTGAAAAGGAAAACAACCATTTCTGTAAAGGATTAAGAAGCTTATTGGCACAGAGCTGGACTTTTAGCACTCAGATACTAAGAATGAGTTACTAATGTAACTTTCTTCAACAGAGCTTGACATTGCTTGTTTTGAACTGTGGATTGTCAGTATTATGTGCTGCTACATCATACCAACATATAGCAAGAGAAGATAAACGTTGTGGCTTAGCATCAGTAGGACTTTTAGGGCATCTAAACGGTTGGTGTAGTTGGCTGGTTATTGGTACTTGGCATGTGACAGGTAATAGCTTTCTGTAAATAGAATGCGCTGAAAAGGAGTTTTGACTTAGTAGCTGCAGATTCTAATCACTGTCAATATTCAAAGAATAGGCAGCTCCAAATTGCTAAAGTTATTAAGTCATTGTGTTAGAAATCAGTTGGTCTGAGGATGATGGCTTCCTAACATCATTTTGTAAATAAACTAGAAGAACAATTTCATGGAAGTGATGTTTTGTGACAGAACACAAGTCTTAACTATTGTGGTGGAGGTAATGATCCTGAGGCTTTAATTATAGCCAAGTCTGTAGTGTAAAGAGCAAAATGACTGATATGAACTGGATAATTAAAACATAAATTCTGTTACTTGTGAATGTTACTTCATAAAACCAAAGCTATATGGAATTTGAATGAGCTGATGGGCATTCTGGTAACTTTTCTAAAACTATTTTAATACTCTTAAGCAACACTCATTGTCAGATATATAGTATCCATTTAATAGCCACTTACATTCCTTACTCCAGTACCAGAAAAATAATTCTGATTTTGATTATTTGGGCAGTTACCATGCTTCCCATATTATTTTCATTTTTTCTGTGACCATTTAGTTCACTTTCTTTAATAATCAGCCCATAGAAACTCAGTATCCTTATGCATGCATTTACCTTATTGTTTTTTAGACTTGTGTACTGTTGAGCTCTCAACTCTTAAAATCTCACATACACGTTCTTTCAGAATCAGACTGTAATATCTGATGGTATTAGGACGCTGACAGAATATCCTGTAAATAAACATCTTTAGGGAACTTGGCATGTTATATTAGTTTTGTTTTCTTGGATGAAGGACTTGGCTGCAACAAATGCCAAGTCTCTTCTAGTTGCATGCGTCCTCTACTGTTCTGCAGTTGACTTCACAGTTCAGCTCTTGTCTGCCTGTATGTGCTACCCTGTCAATTTAGTATTCTCCAAGTCTGCAGTCCTTATTAATCATAAACACCTTGCTGGAGAATCGGTGCTGCAAGGTACGGAAAATAAGCATACCTTTTTAAATCATTCATGGTTGTAATGATCTAGGGAGTAGGCTGTAACTGGCAGAAAGCACTAGCTGAATTTAATTGCTGATACTGCAGCATTATAAAGATGAAAAAACTTACTTTGATGTAACCTATGCACTGAAGGTAGATAGTTGGGCTTTATTTAAAGGGCTCCTTACCTTGATTACAAGCATCAGACTAAAAAGCTGATGTTTCTACTAAGTCGAATAGTACTCTGCTACAATCTTACTACTGCTTCTATCATTTTCTATGAATAGGTGCTGTTGGGAGAGAGCATTATACCATTTCACTGTTTTGCATTTTGTCTTGACCAGCATTTGTGTTCAGTTTGGACAGTACTTCATCTCATCTAAACTTGAAAGTTGAAGATACCTATGTTGAATGGGATCCTACTGGAGGCAAAGGCCAAGAAAAAATAAAAGGGAAGGAAAATAAAAGCAGGTAAGAACTTTATTTTGTAAATGCTTATGTTGTCTGGGATGTCTCACTGGCAGTTAAGGGAAGAGGACAAGGGGAATTAAAGCACTTGAGGAATTAAAGCACCAAAGGAATTTTCATTCAGAAATCTTTTTCTGGAAGAAATCTTAATTTTTTATTTCCCTTGCCATGTCACACAGATGTGGAGGCTATTTATGGAAGCTGTTAGAAATGTGTCCTAATCATTAAGTGGTATTTAGTTCTTTTTAAAATACATTTGTTAGGGTATCATTCAAGGTACTGAAACAACTTGTAGATGTGGTGGGTCGACCTTGGCTCACCACCAGGTGCCCACCAAGCTGCTCTATCGCTTCCCCTCCTCAACTGGACAGTGGCAGACAAAATATGATGAAAGGTTCGTGGGTCGAGATAAGGACAGGGAGATCACTCTGCAATTACTGTCATGGGCAGAACACTTGAGTTGGAGAAATTTAAATTAACTTATCGCCAATCAAAAGTCAGAGTAGGATAATGAGAAATAAGAAATCTTAAAATACCTTTCCCCCACCCCTCCCTTCTTCCCAGGCTCCACTTCACTCCTGACTTCTCTACCTCCTCCCCTTGAGCAGTGCAGGAGGAGGGGGAATGGGGGTTGCAGTGAATTCATGATGCGTTTTCTCTGCTGCTCCTTCCTCTTCACCTTCTTCCCCTGCTCCAGTGTAGGGTTCTTTCCACGGGCTGCAGTCCTTCATGAACCGCTCCAGCATGGGCCCTTTCTGCAGGGTACAGACCTTCAGGAATGGACTGCTCCAGTGTTAGTCCCACATGGGGTCACAAGCCCTGCCAGCAAACCTGCTCCAGTGTGGGCTCCTCTCTCCACGGGTCCACAGGTCCTGCCAGGAGCCTGCTCCAGCGCAGGCTCTCATGGGCTGCAGCTTCCTTCAGGGCCCATCCACCTGCTCCCATGTGAGGTCCTCCACAGGCTGCACGGTGGCTATATTCTCATTCCTCTCCCAGCTGCTCCTGCACAGCATTTGTTACCCTTTCTTAAATGTGTTATCACAGAGGCATTACCACAGTCGCTGAGTGGTTCAGCTTTGGCCAGCAATGGTCCATCTTGGAGCTGGCTGTCACTGGCTCTGTCTGACATGATGGCAGCTTCTGGCATCTTCTCACAGAAGCCACCTGTGCAGCTGCCCCCCCCCCCCCCCCCCCCCCCAAACCTTGCCACGTAAACCCAATACAATAGATAAGGTAAATGTCAGCAAGCAACCCAATGTAATTCTATGTTTAGTAGTGTTGCAGGTCAATACTGGTGAATAGACAACTTTCCTACTATAAAATATAAGGAAAGACATGGCTGCTTTGTCTTTTTGAAAAAGGTAAGATTAAATAAAATCGGTACTATAGGTGGTGTCTGAATTTATCTCATAACCGTCATTGGTGAGGAAAAGGTATCAGTAAAACAAGCCAGTAGCAAAAGATAATGGATAGTGGAACATAACTCTTGTAAAAGTGGTAGCCCTGAATATATTTACCAACTAATTTCATCTAGGAAAAGCTCTTAAGCAACTTCAACAAAATTCTTGGTAGATTGTTGAGTGTTAAGCACTTAGCTTTGTGCTATTCAGAATCACTGAATAAATATGGTTGGAAGAACATCACTAGATCAGTCTACTCTGGCTGATCATTGACTGTATCCAGGGATGAAGAATGTTTTAACTTGCTGGGCCTCTAGTCCAGAACACCCTCATAGGAGAGGAGGAATATCCTGATATCTGACTGGAATTTCCTGTGGTGCAATGAGTACCAGGTGCCTCTCAGCTATCAGTGTGCACCCCTCTCAGAAAAGGCTGCTCAATCTTCTGTGTACCTTCCTGTTACATTGTTAAAGACAACAACTAGCTCTTGTCTTCCTGAGGCTGAGCAAAGCCAATTGTCTTCCTGTGCTCCAGTAGCTTAATTGTGTTGTTGGCCCTCCACTGGACTTGCTCTAGTATGTCAGTGTATTGTCCCGAGCAGGCCAGACCTTGATGCAGGACTTCAGGCTCAGTCTGACAAGTGCCAAATTGAGAGGAGCAGTTGCTTGCCTTGGCCTCCTGGTTGCTGTCTTACTGCTACAGCCCAGGATGTGGTTGGCCACCTCTGCCACAAGGGCACAGTGCAGTGTGTTGTCCACTGTTGTTGTCCACCTGTTGTCACCTCCCTACTGCTTTTCTGCAGAATTGCTCTTCCCTCAGTTGTCCCACAGCCTGTCCTATTGTGTGGCGTTCTCTCATCTGGAGAACACTATCCATAGCTGTGAGCCTGGTGTTCAACTGGTTCTGTACACAGCTTATGGCCCACTACCCAGTTTGTATCTCACCTCTTGAGGTTTGGGAACGGGTCAAAAGCCTTGCTAAAGTCAAGGTGTGAACAGTGTCTGTTGCTGTTGCCTTGTCCACAGAGCTGGTTACTTCTTCCTCAAAGGCAATTAATTGACTTTCAACATGCGCTTTTCAGTATGAAGAGCCCTGCTTGAGATAATTTATGAACAAACACCTTCCCTATAGGCATATACTGCCAGAAGCATGGTAGAGTAAGTTTTAGTGGCATCTTAAAGACGGGGGTAACTTCTGTAGTAATAGAGCAGTTGTTTAATGACTACTTATTTATGTCAACAGTGGCCAGAATCCTCTGCTGAAGAGCAATAGAAGGTGACAATATACCTCTTACTCCTAGGATCTAGCACCTAATTTTGTTGGGAGTCTATGCTACTTTACTTTGCTTGATGTAGTGAGAAATAAATCTAATAGCCTTTATCAGTAGCAGGACACATATGCTTTTAAAAATTATTTTGAAGTTTAATTTGGATTCATAGAGATTATGTATATATTTTCCAGTGACTGGAAAACAATCTGCCTGGAAGGATGCATTGTAGTGTGTGGGAGACCAGATTTGCAATGGTTGGAAGAGCATTATGTATTCTAGTTTTGATACAAAGATCCCTGTTATTTACAGATACATTAATAAGGAGATAATATATAAAGTATATCTAAAATAAGGATATGATATATAAAATAAGGAGGTGATTGGTGACAGCCAGCATGGCTTCGCTGAGGGCAAATCGTGCCTGACAAATTTGGTGGCCATGTACAATGGGGTTATAGCATTGGTGGATGAGGGAAGAGCAACAGATGTCATCTACCTGGACCAAAACAAATGCCCAAGTTCCTGATTTCTTTTAGGTTTTACTCCTCTGTATTCATCCATCAGGTAGATATATCTTTGGCTTGTGGTCAGCAGTAAAGAGAAGTTCGTGTTGGTGAAACAAGCTTTTGAAGTTGTTGAGTGTCAATAGCCTTACTACACAAAGCATATCAACTTATGCTAAACTAAGTTTTAAAGCTGTGTTGGAGATATCAGTACCTGCTCAACAAACTCTGGGAGTTTTAAACCTTGGTCTCTCTTTGTAGTTGTCAGTAAAGAACTTCCCTAGTTCTGGCCTTTGTTTTGGTAGAAGGACATGGTCACATGTGTAACTTGGCATCTCAGGCTGACCATTTCTAGCAGGAGATTTAGATGAGCTTTGATTCTTGCAGGAGGCTTTTGTTCTCTGTTAAGAGTATGTGTGTGACGTTCTCTGCATTAGAGGGAAAATTTGAAGCTAGCTCCATAGCTGGTGGAAAAAGTTGCAGTATAATTGTTCTAAACATCTAATGTAAAGCTTTCAAGGGTTGGAAAGACATGATGGCAATAAAATGCTAAATGATCTATAACGTATTTGTTAGACTAGAAAACAGCCTCTGGGTAACTTCTGATATCCCTCCATGGATAACTTCTGATATCTCTCCTTGACCTTTCTTCTCCAAAAGAGAATACATATTGCTTGGAATATGTTTTATTTGCTGAAATGAATAAGAAAACTGAGACTAACTGCAGTGCTGGAGGCAACAACCCTAACCATAAGATGAGAATATCTGGTCACTGAATAGTGGAAGAAACACATCAGTTACTATACTAGCTAATGAAAACTGCTGTATTGGAAAAGGGGCACCAAACAGACTTTCTGCTATAAAATTTCCTTCCTTTCCCTATTGGAAAGGAGACTTAAGCACGGGGCGGGGTTGGAAACAAACAAACAAAACAAACCAAAACTGTTTTTTCAAACTTTTATACCAAATATTTAATGTTGTTGTCTGAACTGTCAAAGGCTGTTAGATTTTGAGTGGGCAAAGCACATGTGGTGGTCATTTACAGAAGACTTGAACAAAATAAATGGTATTGAGGACCTTTAAATGTCTTTCTAACTTTGAGAAAATACGAACAAAGCACCTGCATTTTTCTTATGATGATTCTCTAAATGGCCACATTGCTTTCTGCATAACTCATTTATACTGTATCTAATAGAAAAATTTCAGCAGCTTTATTTGGAAGTGTGAGTGAATGATCTTTGATGCACTTGAAGCAAGATGCAATCTGCAGAGTGATGCTTCCCCTCAAAATTATGCTTTAATTCTTGGCTTTGCTTTTTTTCATGCTATCACTTGTTACCTTTTTCTTTGGTAAGTAAACTACAGCTTCCTCCATGTTAACAAAATTCAAAAGCATTTCATGTGGTGCACTCGCACGATATACACTTACCCCCTTCATGTAACTCTTGGAAGCAGTTTAGAAGTGTAGCTGTCATCTCATCAGTACTGTCAAATTTATATGATAAATGGTAGTGCTAAAGCAGACAACCTTTTCATTGTGATTTCTTGTAGACTTCTGTAACTGGAATAAACCAAACTTAGTCATGAAGATGGACCAGAGATTCTAGCATACTTATGTATGACAGCTTAATACCACTCAGCTTTTGATTCCTATGTGACTTTATTTTAATGAAAGTATTAGGCAAAAGGGACATTTTCTAACCCTTTATGAAATGGTATTTGAGAACAATTCCAGAAAACTTGAAATCAGTGTTGAATGAATCAGAAAGGAAACGAGCTAAACTTCACTGTATTAGTGGACATTTAAGTAGCAATTAACTTTACCAAATGGTAGCTGAAGGGAAAGCTGGAGAGAAAATTTTGTTTAGTGTGTAGTAATGCTAAGGCTAATCTATGATAGACTACAGAGGATGAGGATTTGAAAATGACTTCTCACATGTGTATTTCACAGACTGATTTTGTACTTTTAACATTTTTTGTCAGTGAAATTAAACTTCAAACTGCATAGCTATTTCTGAGGAGTTAAAATCCTTTGCTACTGATCACCTTTAAAACAATAACCAGACGTGGTTCCCTGGCTACTGAGACTTAATAATCACTGTAATTTGCAAATAGTCTTCATTTTGTTTAATGGTTAAATTGCTAGGAATTATTTTGGGGGGCATAACTGAGGTAAAATGTTTGAAAACCTCATTAGGTTAAAATTATTCTTTTATGCAACTGATTGCTCATTAGAATATTCTCCAGAGCAAAGTGTGTCTTCATTTATTTTGCTATTGCTTCCTGGGAATGCTTTTGAAAAGTATGATTAGAAAATCGAAGCCTTCCTTGATTGGGATTAGACTCGTAAATTTTATAATGATTGTCGAGGAGTTGCTCTGTGCTTCTCAGCACATTGTGTTTTGACACAATTTTCTTTTCTGTAGTGTTTGATAGAGTTAACATAAATAAAATCCCCACCCTTCAATGTACTTTTGGTGTTTGATTTTTTCTTTTTTTCAGGAGAGTTGTGAGACATGAAACTGTGGAAGTCTCACGTCATCTTTTTTTAGTATAAATTATGTTTAGATTCAACACTCTTGGGCTTTATATCATCTTCAGTGTGTGTATTTTGAAATAAAATTATCACAATTTTATTCCTTTCACTCTTCATTGGGTTATACTTTTTCCTGGGATTTCAGTTATTGCTTACACAAGCCATACATGTGCTGAAAAACCTACCTTTAACATAACTGATGTTATTTTCCCATTCACTGGTATCTACATTCTAGTGAAAATTAGGCATTTTGGCCTTGAATATCAGCAGTGTATTCATACTTATCTGATTGTTGTAGTTGATCTACAAGACTTATGAGAAATCTTATGTGGAAAACCAGAAACATGAATTTTCTAAGGTTCTGCATAGTATAGGCGAAACACTTTTATACAGGCATTCATTCAAACCATGTGCCACACATCTGCTTTTTTTTCCTCCTGTTTAATTTCTCAGCTGCCTCTGAACTTGTTTGTTACGATGTCTTGTATTTTTTTTCTGGCTGTCATCTCTTCTCTTTCAGTTCTTGTGCATGCGTACTGTTAGAGGTGTTAAGTGGCTGAACTAATGCATCATTCCAATAGCTTATGTATGTTTATTGCACCCTAATTGACTTGGGAAAACTTGTTTGAGTGTGCCTTTCTGTCATTGCGTCCTAATCTTGAATGGCTCATTTCTTCTTAGAAGTGGTGGACCGTCTCCAAAGAGGACATCTGTTAGCACGAGATCCTTACCGAGGGCTGGCAGAGATCACTTTACTGGTGAATCATACACAGTGTTGGGTAAGGTGAACTTTTTACCTCTGTTACAAGTGTAATGCTGTGGAAGGGCACATTAGGTAAGAATTTGAGGGAAAACTTGTGATTGTTCAAGGCTGTGTACTTGATGCTGTCCTGCACAGAGGTAGTTTTGCCTATATAGCACCCAAATTTTGTAATACAGCAAGTGTCTTCAAGTCTGTTGAAGCTCTTTATTACAAAGCTCTTAGTGACTGACATTCACTGCTATTAAATGTGAATCAATGTTAAATGTATCTTGTCTCAATGAGGGTAAGTAAAAACTGTTTGATTCTATTTTATATTTATAGTCTATTTTCTTGTACATTTTTTTTTTTGTTCCTTGTAGTTCAGATTTTTTTTATTTCTAAGCCTTCACCTTAAAATAAAACGGGGAAGACATCACCGGTTCCTATAAGGAAGCAAGCATTGTAAGGTACACTTAATTGTAGTAACTAAATGTATTTTCTTTTTTTGGTAGGAGATACTGCTATTGAAAGTGGACAGCATTACTGGGAGGTGAGAGCCCAGAAGGACTGCAAATCCTACAGCGTGGGAGTAACGTATAGAAACCTGGGGAAGTTTGACCAGCTGGGAAAGACTAATTCAAGCTGGTGCATCCATGTCAACAACTGGCTGCAAACCACATTTTCAGCAAAACATAATAATAAAACCAAGACTCTTGATATACCTGTTCCAGACAGAATAGGAGTATACTGCGACTTTGATGGAGGTAAATTATAATCTTATGAGATTTACCTAAAAACTTAGTTAGCTATCCCTGTCAAGTTGAAGCAGTACAAGGCTAAAGTAGTATGTTACTTCCAGACTAATAGAGTCCCTTATGAAAATAAGGCCCAGAGCTGTTTGTGTAATAGTGCTTGTAATGTCAAATGACCTGGGTTCATCTATGTGACAGAGCGACTAACTGAGAATTTTAGTCGTGTGGACTGTATTTAGTGTGTTCTAGAAACCTTTCCCTGGAAAAGAATCAATTTTATAAGAAGTTGCACAGCACTAGCATTTAAACGTGTATTTCAACTTGTTTTCTGCCTCTCTTAGGTCAGCTCACATTTTATAATGCAAACTCAAAGAAGCTGTTACACACCTTCAGAACAAAGTTTACCCAGCCGTTATTACCAGGCTTCATGGTCAGTATCTATAAAATTTTGTTCAGTTTCTAGCACTGAATTCAGTTTACTGAAGACTTACTTGTTTTTTAAAGGAGGAAAATGGGAGCACTGTTTTTGGCTGACTAATAATATTTAAAAATGTTTAACTTTTTTTTGATTTCATGTGGTGCTTATAATTGCACTGTAGTAGGAGAACTCTGCACCTGGATGTCTCAGCTATGTAAATAAAAGTCATTAAACTTTTGCAGGGTAAATTAATACACATTCCGGTAGCTGATGAGCCTGCTACAATAATTGATGTGAACTGATGCAGATGGGAGCCCAAGATGCTGCAAGCTGTCAGAGCAGGTGTCATGAGACTGAGCACCACCAGGTGCTTCCCTCTCAGACACAAGACTTCTAGCTTTCAAATCTTTAAAAACTGAGTGGGATTTTCTTGCCAGTCATTTCACTGGTCTGCATAACTTTTTTTGTGGCTCTAAGGTAATCAGTGAAAACTTGCTGCAATTCTAAAGACTCAAACCTTGCAAAAACATGCACAGGAAAAGGATTAGTTACTGCGTATTGGTTTTCCTTTAATGATTTAAGTAATTTGTTCGGTAAATAGATTTGGAGACCTCAGCTGCATTATAAGGTGCCATAAAGTGCATCATACTTTGGGAGCAGGGTATAGGTCTAGGAAAACTTAAGAATCCGGAGGAGGCTAGCATGCCAGTTCATACTGACAACTCAGCTGCCTAGACACTGATCTCTAGCCTCTTGTAACTCAGCCCATAGAAAACAGAGCATGATAGTTTTTAATTGGCCTAATCACACTTTATAAAGTTATTCTTCTTTTGGGCATGGAGGAGGAATGGAAAAGTAGTAACTTGCCCAGGCAGCCTTACATCTAGCATTTCCAAACACCTGATTTTTCACTTGTATCAGAATTCGTTTCACAATTTCTACTGTTGGCTAGATGTACTGACAATAGGAGTTGGGATTTTTAATAGCTATTTATTTGGAGGTGACTAAGCAAGTTGCCTTACTGATCCCATTCAACATACAGGGAACGGAATAGCTTCAGAACGGTTGGGATACATGTGTTAGTCATCCCTCTAGCATTGCTAAGGCTGACTCATTAAGTCAGTTCCTAAGGCATCCACGGAAATGCTTACCACACTTCAGCCTATTAGTCTGTATCTCATACAGCCCCTAGTACTTAGTGATAGCAGTCTTATAGGCACTCCTTGGGTTAGCCTGAACACTTAAAGTAAAGATGACAAGCTACTTAATTACAGCTCTCAAACTTATTCATAAACATGGAGATACATTATTTGATGTAACTCAGTTGTAGAATAGAGGTCAGTGGCACTTGTGAAGCACCTGAAGCTTCTCAAAACTTTTTTTTTTGGTACTATGTTTACATTGGCATAATTCTGCCATGTCATGCTAAAACTAAGCACTGCTTTCAGATACATAGTGAGAATATTGTCATTCTAAATACTTGCTGCTAGCACATCAGCCTTCAAAGAAGTTTTCCTATTAGGATCAAATCTTTTAGTGTTAGATCTTAGACTTGCTTATAAACTTAGAGTCATAAAGCATAGTATGTGAAGCATCTTAGACTTTATGGTCTTAAAAATTAGCTTCTGTGTAATTAGAATGTTTTACGGAGTGCTGCAACTAGAGAGCAAGTGAGAAAACAAGTGAGCTGCAGGGTAAGTTTTGTGTTACGTCCATTGTGGGACAGGAGAAGAGAGATGTAGATGCTTCATAATGTTCAGAATATTGATTTTTTTTTTTTTTTTTTCTCCCTTAGATCTGGTGTGGTGGACTTACAGTCAGTACTGGGTTGCAGGTGCCAAGTGCTGTGAAAATGCTCCAGAAAAGTGAAAATGGATTGAGCGGTTCAACAAGCAGCCTAAACAATATTGCCTAGTAATGTCTATTAAACATTTCTATTGTTGAATGGTTTTTTTCTGTGTAGCTGCTACTCACAGAAGCTTGTGAGCATTGGATTAAACTGGGTTTGCTATCTACTGCTGTTTAAAGCCTGGGTACTGATAGTGCAAAGTTTTGGGGCTGAAGTGTTAGACAGAAATGTCAGACAGAAAACTGAATGGTTGCCTATTTGAAAAATAAGTGGAGAAATCAAGAGCTGTAACTACATACTTTTCTAATACTGTATTTAAGCATTTTGTTATGGGCTTGAATATTAATTTTGTTATGAATATTATTTTTCTATGAAGAATATAACAAATACCATTTTCTTAGCTCTCCTGACACGAATTACTTGACTATATATTTTATTATTACTGGGCTTCCTATTAGAACTTGTGATATCAAACATGTATTTCAAAAGAATATTGATTTGCTAGCCTAACCTGGCAAAATATCACAGCAGTATGATTTCAAAAGAATATTATAAGTCGTAGGCCTGATATGAAGAAAGAGTAAGAGCAGTCTGTGTTTTTTTTCTGATACAAAATCCTCCTATTTCCCATGAGAAACTCATTTAAATATCATATTTAGAGTGCGGCTCCTGTGAATCATGAATTACAGAAAATGTAAAAATTTACAGGTATTTAAAAACATTTTTATGTCCTTAATGAAGATGCATTACGATAGCCAGCCATTGACCTAGGAAGTATTTCAGGTAAGAGGTTCAGAACCAAAAATCCAGAGCTTTTTAAAAAAATACAGCATGGTACTGCTCTCTCAGAAGCTCTTAATTTTGGGTCATCTCTTGGCTTTCCAGTTTTGTGGCATTATTCTAATTGGATTCTGATAATTGGCAATTCACATTGTTCGTCAGATGCAAATGACAAATTACGTCTTTTTCTGTTGATAGCAGAGCTGCAGTGCAGCTGAGACTGGGAGCAAGGGTGTGAGAGCTTCAGTTCAAATGCATCTGCCTGGAGAAGAGGTGAGGGGCTGTTGCTAGAACATCTTTCAGCTTTTTCTCAAGCCAGCTTCAAGGCTGGCTAAGACTTTCTCAAAACACCTGTGTCAATATCGAAGCTGGCTTTGAGTGGAAGCGGCAGTAAATTCCTGGTCATAGGGCAGTACCCTCTGAGCCCAGGCATGAAGTTTTGCTATCTGTTCTGACTACCCTAGTGAGGATTCCTGGAACTTTCTGGATAACCAGAGAAGTCTAAAAATTGCATGATTTCTTTATCCAGCAGAAATGTAGCTTTTTTATATATATATATATATATATATATATGCTATATATATATAGCATCCCACTCTTATCTTGCTAGCTTGTACCATATGCCATGTATATGTGGCTATGAGAATGGCTTTCAGAGGATCATATTTTAAAGGATGTCTTTGTAGCCTTCAGCTTAATGCCTTTCCCTTTTTTAAGGGCAAGGAAAAAAGCGGAGAGTGAGCAAATGCTTTGCCAGCTAACATATGATCTGCTTCTGGATCTGCGGTAATATGCTTCCATCCACAAATCAAGAGAAATGATGAGCCTGGGTGTTCCATCATCATACTTCCTAGTTGGAAGCTTAGTAACAATAGTAGAATGATTCATAGTAGTGGGAGAACTAAAAAAAATCATGTTATATTCTTCATGGAAAATCTCAACTTTTCAATGAGAATGACTTGTATGTTATAGACTATTTAAACCTGCTTTCTTCCCTCTGATCAAGTCCAGGAGCCTAGAAATAATTTTCAGATACACATTTGAATCAACTGTTTCCTAACTGAAGATTTTTTCCTAATATCACCTGAAAACTGTTTCAAATTCATGCTGTTAGGATCCATAATAAGTTGGCTCCTTTCCTACAGGGCCATGGTACTTTTTCTTCTTTGTATCTTTTAGTCTGTAAAAACATGACCATCTAATCATGTTAAATCTTGTTAGTATCAATGGGTCCTTTGTGTCCATCAGGATTTCTCAAGAGGAGGAGAAATTCCTTGAAATAACTCGTAATAAACTGGTTATGATGTTCGGTGTAAAACTTAAATTTTTCTTCTTAATTTCAATACCTGCTCTAGAAAGTTCTGTTTCTCTTGAGAAATATGATGTCGACAGGACAGTTGAGCCCTTAATGTTCATTTCGTATCTGGAACTTGAACATCTCTAAACATTTGCATTGTGAACAAAGCCAGCTCTAATCTCTTGCAGAGGAACGTGCAAAACAAATCCCAGTTTAACTGTACCTTCCTCTGCCAGTTTAGTGTTTTGGGTCTTGAAATGAACAGTGTCTGAATCTGTTTCACACATTATCTACAAATGTTGTTATTATCCATGTTATTACTACGTCTGTGTAGTAATCTCAAATATTTCTTCTTCATTTCTTTCCTTTTTACTGCAGTGAACACCTGACTGGGAGTTCTAGGGTCTCAGCTGCTATGAATTCAGTGGTATGTGAGGGAGTGAGACTTGCATGCTTGGACCCTGGTGCTGTTCAGAGAGAGGAGGGTTAAGGCAGATGCCTCTTGTTCCGAGACTTGTTGTATTGAATGACTGTGGTAAACAGACATTGAAATAGGCTAGTACCTGTTCACACTGCCCAGTCGTCGGCTTGATCTTAGGTGCTCAGCTACAGCTCCTGTTTAAATTTCCCTTTTTGGAAGGAAAGGGAATGTTTACAATAAGTTAATGCATAGTGAGAAAGAACCATGAGTAATCTCCAACCCTACATAAGAGCATTTAAATTATGAAGGTTTTTTAGCAAGATGTAGTGCAACCTGCAAGGTAAATTTGATATGCACAATGTAAAAATGTAATTTTTCTTTAACACTTAGAGGGAAGCTTGAAGTATTTGATACTGTGACTTGTGACTTGCAAGTTTTAGTTTAACTGATGTCCTAGATGAACTTAACATGTGACTTTTTACCCTTAAAGGATGAATTTGTTATATAATAGTTTGCACAGATGTCAAATTTTTGCTGCTAACAGATAGTCCAATTGTTTTTAGTAAATGGGGATATGAAGAATTGCCTTAAGCACTTTAGATTTTTTTTTTTTTGGACTCTTTTCTGAGCTAGTGTCTGTCTGGTACTGGTATATTGGTGATACTTTGTTGCAGTTGATGCACTCTTTGTATGTGCAGCTAGAGAGGGATGCATGCAGCTTGTGAAGTTACGTTTTCCCAGGGGAATCTACTTCAGGGACTGGAGAGGTTGTTCTTTGGCAATGGATTAGACCTTCTGAAGGTCTGTAGTTTTGCCCTGTAGTTAACACTATGTATTAATATGCCTGGTGACTTTAATCCTCTCTGAGCCTGCCTGCTCTGGAGTTGATGCTGTTTGGTGGCTAGACAAGAATTCTCTTCTGTATGACCAAAATGAGATTTTTTTTTTTTGTTAATTTTTTTTAAAATACTGATTACTGGTAGTTTTTCAGAGTTAAAATAACTTCAGAATAACTTGTGAGGAACTGAAGGTTTCCCTTAAGTTCTTAATACATCAGAAGACTGTAGCTTTCATTGTTTCTGTGGAAAGCTGTATGAACTGCAACAAGGGATGTTGATTTCAGAAGGGATGATTTAAAAGCATCCAAGGTGATAGGTGCTTCTCCAGATACCAAATACGGATGGCAGAGGGTGACAGGTTTGTTTCTTCAGCCATCCTCTAAGCAGAAAGCGTAGAGGTTAACGTACCAATCGTGTTTTTCCCCCCCCCTTGCACTCTCCCATGTTGCTGCCGTTTCATATTAAGACTGGGGACGCTAACCGGTTCCCTCAGGAAGAACACCCGACTTGCTTTATACTGTGTTTCAGTCTGGTACGGATCACAGGTTAGGAAGGTGATGCGTGGTTTGGCAGACAGCGGCAGCGAGGTCTCTGGGTGGTTGCCGCCCCCGCCTCGCTTGAACGGGGCGGCTCCCGCGGCCCAGCTGGCCGGGGACGCCGGGGGGGGCTCTCCCTCCCCGCCTCGGCCCCGGGCTGGGCAGGGGCGATGCTCCGCGGCCCGCTGCCCCCGCCGCCGCCGTGCATCGGCCTGCAGCGCCGGCGCGGTGCGGGGCCCGCCCAGCGGCCCCGGGCCGCCCCTCAGGGACCCCTGCGGAGCGCCCCCCGGGAGGGCGGCCTCGCGCTGCCCGCGCCGGGTGGCAGCGCTGCCTTACAGCCCGCGGAGTATTTTGATGTCTTTGACGTGTGTGTGACGCGAGCTTTTTGTATTGATAAAGAGGTTTGGAATCTGACGTGGCTGACTTGTCCTCCTTTTGTCTTCCGGCGGGGCGGGGCGGGGCGGGGCCGGCCCTCGCCGGGCATGCGCGCACGGCGGCGGGCGGCGCTTTACGGCCGCCGCGAAAGGCTGCCGGCGGCGGGGAGCGGCAGCGCGGTAAGGGCGGCCGGGCCGGCGGGTGGGAGCGGGGCGAGCCGGGCGGGGCGAGCCGGGCGGGGCGGGGCCGATCCCCGGGGTCCCCGCGGGGCTCCCGGGGGCCGCCGCGGCGGCCGGTGGGGGCCCGCTGGCTGCAGCCGGCGGGCTGGCGGCGCGGCCTGCTCAGCGCCCCGCTTTCCGCTGCCGGCGCGCAGGGAGGAGCTGCGAGACCGGAGAAGATGAGCGACGCCGCGCTGCTTCCAGGCGGTGATCGAGAGCGCCCCGAAGACTAATGCAGAAAATCAATAAGAACGTGGTCTTGGGGCTCCTTTCTCTGAGCAGCCTGGTTTTCCTCCTCTTCCAGCTCTACTATTACAGGTTCTACCTGTCGCAGAAGGTAAGAGCGCGCTGTCCTGCACAGGCTTGCTTTTGTGGAGTAGCCGAGTACAACGCCTGCTCTCTTCGGAGTCCTTTAGCAGCGCTAATGCCACCCCCAAACTCCCCTCATACGGCTAGCGATCCCGATGGCATGGGCATGAAGCGGCCGGGCAGCCCGAGCCGCTTTCTGGGGGCGGGGGGTGCAGTCGGGTTTCAGCCCGAGACTCAAGTCGCTGTGTCCCGTTGATCCTCAGATGAAATGCCCCTCGGTGTTCCCAGCTGCGGTTCAAGCCACCAAGGCTTTTAGTCTTCACAAGCCCTCCTACTCTTGTTAAGTGACAGTGAAAGTCAAACCAAGCGCTGTCTCAAAGCTTTTCTGAAGAAATAAGGAAGGCAGCACTTCTTGGTTGCAGGTTTTTCAACAGTGGTGCTTTTAAAACAAAACCCAGCTTTTTCCGCAGTTGTCTTAGCGCTTTGTGATTCAGTGTTCATAATTTTTTAGATGTTATAGATTAAATCCTGCTTTTATACCACCCGTGGAATGTTTAGATGAGTGTGATTTTCTGTAACAGAACAAGAGATAAATGTTACTGTAAATGAAATACTCTGTTTTTTTGATGGCTTCATAGTTTACAGTTGCAGTGCAGATTCAACAAAGGAACTCCTTGCAACTGTATACCTTCGTTTTATTTTTACAGAAGAACCGCGTAGGTATCATGTTTCCTGAGTTTGTTTTCTTTTATTTGAGGACATTCTCAATAAATGCAGGCAGTCTTAGTGCTAGGTGGTACCGCAACCTTTGACTTCTTTCTTACAGTTTCTGATCTTAAACAGCAAGGCTGTGAATGGGAAATTCTTCGTACTTCTGAAAAGCTGAAAGCTGAGCCACTAACTGAGCTTTATGATATGAGTATACTCTTTCAAATTTAATTCTCTAGGATTACATCTGGAAAGACTGAGGCATAGTCCTCAAACAGTGTTTGTCATCTTCCTATATTTACATTTACTGGCACACTGACTTAGAAACCCAAGGCCTGAGCATGCAATACTTGCATGTCTGTAAGTCCCCAAGGCTTGCGTTGTCCTTCTAAATGCGCTAAGGCAGAGCAGTTGTTTATGACTTCACATTCAGTATTGTAGTTGAGTAACCAGAGGTATAACCACAGCCATAATTATAAAGTGCTAACTGGATAAATGCCCCTGAATGTCCTGTTAAGAAGTCCCAAGCAAGGATTCAACTGAAACTTACTTTTTTTTTCTTTTCTTTCTCCCTCCTCCTCCCCTTCTTTGGTTTTGATAGAATGGAGCAGTTTTTTCAAAACTCCGAGGAAGCCACTCAGGCCAGGACAGCACTAGATGGGTATGTACAACATCATTGGTTCATACAGGTCTTCTGCAAGTCTCGGAGAACTCACACGGAATTGCAAACTCAGCGTCCAGTTCTCTTTCCTCTTCACTGAGGATTTTCAAGTATTAAGGACTAAGAGATACTTTCTTCCCTGAGTAAAGTTATGGAGTGTTTCAAAACATGAGTTTAAAATGGAGTTGAGAAATGGTTACAGCTTAGCAGCCTTTGCCTATGCAGTCCTTAGTAGTGTTCTTAATATTTTAAGAAGCAAAACTTGTTCTTTCTGATACAGAAGTTTTGATCCAGGCTTTTGTGTTCTTTCAGACTGAGTATTGAAAAGATTGTCTTATTTGACATGCAGCTTGTTTGATAGTCAGTAGCATGGTAAAAGAATCGGCTACAAGTCTCAGGTCACAGAATACCTCTTTGCTCACTCCAGTTGTTTAACCTGCTGCTCAGTGTTTTGTGTTACTTGCTTATGTTGGGTCATAAAGCTCTTCACAAGCAGGAAAATGTTACGTTTCAGCGTTCACTGGTTGCTGTATTCCAGTGTTCAGGAGCAGTGTTAGAAGTGCCATTAGATACTTGAAATGGGATATTTTTTGTTGTGTCTTAATTAAGGTTTGCAGGATTGACTGCAAACAAAACATCATGTTTGCCTCGGGCAATCAGGAGCTCCGTTATATTTACAGTTATCATTTGTTTGGAAACACTTTTACAGAAGTCTTTTGTTAACAGATCTCCCAGCGGAAGAACAGCACAGACAGTTAAAGAGAAAGGTGCCCTGGGAGCTGTCTGCCTTTCACTTTGAATGCAATAGGATAATGTTGCTAGTTAGCAAAATAGCTATTTTAAATAGCCTTTTTTCTGCTGAGCAAGAGGAAAGGTGCTCTGGTTAAGAGCTGTTCTTGGGAATGATCCAAACCAACTGCTCTGTGGACTGCTTGCTTGCACCAGGAATGTCTCACTATTTTTGGAAGTGGCACCTCGTGGAACCACCTACTGGGTGTTAGGTGACATGGTCACAGTGAGCTTCCCATCTGCCTGTCTGCGGACAGAGTTCTCATTAAGCTTTACCTTGATCTTACAGGATCATTAGTAAAAAAGCAGAATGCTCCATGGTCCTGTCAGGGACCTGTTGCACTTCAGGCTTTCTTCAGAGTCCTTGCATGATGGGTCCAAAATACCCTATTTGAACACATTTCTCTTAGCTGCTTGACATCACCACCATGTCTTTCTACCAATTATTTAAGTGTCAGCTAGAAGCCTCTGTTTCCCTGGAGAAGTGTGTTGTGGTTTAACCCCATCCGGTAACTGAGCACCACACAGCCGCTCGCTTACTCCCTTCCAGTGGGACTGAGGAGATAATCGGAAAAGTAAAAGTGAGAAAACTGGTGGGTTGAGATAAACACAGTTTAATAGGTAAAGCAGAAGCTGAGCACGCAAGCAAAGCAAGGAATTCATTCACTGCTCCCCATTGGCAGGCAGGTGTTCAGCCATCTCCAGGAAAGCAGGGCTCCATCACGTGTAATGGTTACTTGGGAAGACAAATGCCATCATGCCGAATGTCCCCTCCCTTCCTTCTTTTTCCCCCAGCTTTATGTGCTGAGCATGATGTCATATGGTATGGAACATCCCTTTGGTCAGTTGGGGTCAGCTGTCCTGGCTGTGTCCCCCTCCCAACTTCTTGTGCACCCCCAGCTTAGTTGCTGGTGGGGTGGGGTGAGAAGCAGAGGTGGCCTTGACTCTGTGTAAGCACTGCTCAGCAATAACAAAAACATCCCTGTGTTACCAACACTGGCACAAATACAAAACATAGCCACATACTAGCTACTATGAAGAAAATTAACTCTATCCCAGCCAAAATCAGCACAAAGTGACGGGGGGGAAGCAGGTCTTTTTGCACAGATTTGCTTCATGTTCATCAGTCTGATCTGCTAGTTTTAGTTACAGAAATAATGTTAGCACATCACTTACCTTTCAGCTCCATATAGTTAAAATCTAAGAGCGTAGCCTTGCCTCTGCCTGTGCAGCACATGTAGTGCTGCTGCCTAAATTCTCTTTGTTGATCCACATTCTGTCTTCATTCACGTTTTCATGCCGCTCTGAAGCGGAAGCCCCATGCCAGAATTGGAGGTTGGCCTGTGGAGTCTGTTGAGCAGACTTAGCAGCGGACAGGAGGAAGGTTAGAGCTTCAGTTAGAAAGCCAGGGTCAGCTTGCTCAACAGGTAGCTTGGGCAGTAGGCCATTGTTTTCCCTTATCGCACCTCTTCTGGAAACCTTGAGATGTAACAGACGTAGAGCCTGACAGTGCTGTTCTAAGCAAATGTTTTTTTTTCTAAGTAGAATGGTACTTCAAGTCATTAAATTTAGCTGTTACAGTTAAGTACATCAGCTACATTTTTAATAGCAGGTTGGCTGTGATTGCTGTAAATCTTCTGTGTGCCATGGACATTTAAATGTACTTGATCAAAATTCTTCACTGAGTCAAGTTAATAAATCCTCTCACCAGCCACAGGACCTTCTTGTTACAGCTTTTAACCCCTTATGCAATGTTGCTATGGTTGAGTTCCCTGGGTACACTAGTATCCAAAGACTGGATAGCACTCACTTCCTACCTTCTCACTGAATCACCCTTCCTATACAGCAGACATCGTGCCTGAGGTTTGGGGATACCGTTTGGGAGTGGGTCAGAAGCCTTGCTAAAGTCAAGGTATGAACAGTGTCCATTGCTCTTGCCTTGCTCACAGATTTCTTCAAAGGCAGTCAGTCTGATTAGGTGCAGTTTGCCTTTGGCTGGATTTCCCAATCACATTCTTGTCCTTCATGTGCTTGGATGTGACTTTCCAGGGGCTTTTGCTCCAGAAGGTTCCTGGGGACTGAGATTAAGGTGACCAGAGTTCCCCAGATACTCCTTTTTGAAGACTGCATGAGATTTACCTTTTCTCAGATTTGAGGAACAGCTCCTGACCACTGTGGCCTTTCAAGCTGTTGCAGAGCAGCCTCGGAATGACATCAGCCAGCTCCCTCAGCACCCACATGTGCTGATCCTGTAATCTCTAGTTGATTCAAGTGCTTTCTAACTCAATCTAGGGCTGGAAAGAGTCTCGAGTTTAGCCTAGAGTCCATTCTCAGGTCTAGCACTCTAGTGTTAGAGTGCTTTAACTTGTAGAAAGTTATAATCAAAGCTGAAAGTTTTTTCCTCTAGTTTTAGAGATCTGGTAAGCCTGAGAGCAGCCTGTTCTTCTGAAAGAGAAAATTTCCATTTCCACACTTGTTCATGGAAGTAAAGTACACACTCAGAAAAAGTATTGGGAGATAAGATTTCCTTCTGTCAGTGGGTTGGGTTTTCTTTCCTTCTGTCAAAGAGCATTAAGGTATTAACCTTTGTATGCTTAAAGATGGTGTTTCTAACTTCTAATCTTATCCTCTGTCAAACAGCACGTGGTTAGGAAATTCCTAGGTTTAATATCCAGTCACAATATACCGGTGTATTTGATCGATCCTTTGATTCTGGGACTGGTTGATAAAGACATTGAACGGATCAGAAGTTCTCCTAATGGTCCTAGTCCAGAGTGCAAGTACTTTTGTGCTCCAAGAGACTTTACTACGTTTGCACTACTGGACAAAACCTGGAAACATGAAGTAAGTGCCTTTTCTTCAGTTCACATTTGTGTATTGTAATGCATTCAGCAGTTCTATGATTTTGTGACATAATGCTTTCATGTTTGTATCAAGGCCTCTGAATTCATTGCGAGGAAATCTCATAAAGGTATTGGTAGAGGAAACTTTTCTTTTTAACATAAAAGGTATCCAGGCACTAGCCTGGACACATTAAGAGTCATTTACAGATAACTAAAAGTTTTTAGAAGCTGTCTGCAATATTCATAAACACTTGTAGTAAGAGGCCACACCAAAAAGAAAAAAGAAGGTGGTCTGTTAGAAAGGAAGAAGGAAAATGTTAAGCCTGTAATGTAGATACAGCTGTAATAAA
Organism: Platalea leucorodia; assembly: GCF_965183815.1. Classification (NCBI taxonomy): domain Eukaryota; kingdom Metazoa; phylum Chordata; class Aves; order Pelecaniformes; family Threskiornithidae; genus Platalea; species Platalea leucorodia. Next base: position 54,561,111 of record NC_138858.1, on the reverse strand, counting down.
TCTCGAGTTTGGGGATCTATCAAGGAGGAAATGCAGGTATTGATGTAACCAGGCTAGAAAGATTATCAATGTCTGCTGGTTTACATTTCTTTTAGTACATCCTTGTACTTAACACCATTTTATTTTGTCACTTAGTGTATTGGTATCTCTGCTTTTCTTAGGTGTTCTGAGACTTTTAAACGGATGTGTTAAAAATAGAGGCGTACTATGTGATGGACAAAATGGAATCCAAGATTAATTCCATCAATTAAGTGTCATCTGGAAACATTTATTAGAATAATTTATACAGACTAAAGATACCAGTGACAAACAGCTTTTTTTTTTTTTTTTTTTTTTTTTTTTTTTAAGAAAAAGCAGAAGACTAAAATGGTCTGTGACTATTTTACTGCAGAAGTCCCACTCAAGTGAAGAGTGGTGGCACTCTGGTTCTGATCAGGGAGTTGTTTTACCTGTAGCTGTAAAGGAGTTAAAGACACTGAGAGTAAGGTTGTGTGGCAGCACACTAACATAAATCCATCCCCCCATTCCTTTGTGGCTCATTGATAGTATCTGTAGCATCCAGAGGAGAAGCTGATATGCCTGTATAAAACACTTCAAGGGGGGGAGTAACTGAAAGGGTCTTCAGATGCTGATTGGTTCTTTTCTTATCAGCCAGAATTTCATTCCCTTTTTTTATGGAAATATGAAAGCCTGTTACCTAGTGCAACATTCGGTGTTTAGTGAGATTTAGACAAATTTATTATGTACATAATAAAAGAAGATTTTGCAGTAATCGTTTTTGTATTAGTGGTATCATTATTCGAGGACTTAAAAATGCCAAGTTCGGCACAAGTGTAACTTGAGAGAACAGTTTGAGGGTGCAGAGAAGGGTGCTATGGCAAGGAGCAAACCTAGTCCAAGCACGGCTTACAACATTTATTTGTTGTTTTATTGAATAATTTGAGGGACAAAATTTAAGACAAGGAAATACCATGGTTGGAATTGCTTGTGGTTGCTGATCTTTAAGTTTTTAGAAATTTTTGAGTAGTTTGTGCTTAAGTCTGATTAGAAAATGAAAATTGGGAATAAAATCAGTTAATAATAAGCATTTAGCATTCAATTTTGGTTTCTCTGATCTTTAGTTTCTCTCTCTCTCCCTCTCTCTCATTTTCAGGTGGGCCTTTTTAGAACTGCTGAGAAAATGGGGTTCCAATGGCTAAAGATTATAAACAAGGACCCCCGCTTGGATGGGATGGATGACCTGTCTGGGATTGAAATACCCTTGCACTACATATTTAAACTGGCATCTCATGCCATTCACCTGGTGGTCTTCTATGAGAGGAGTGGTAATTATCTCTGGCATGGCCCCCTGAGGCTCAAGCAACATATGGACAGAAAGTTTGTGCCTTTCCGGAAACTCCACTTTGGTCGCTACCCTGGAGCGTATGAAAAGTGAGTTCATAACAGAGGAGGCAAAAAGCCATAATGGCACTTCCAAAATAACTCCTTTCTCTTGTGTATAAAATTACTCTCTTTCCTGAAGTCAGATTGTAAAATTTAGCTCGTGTATATTTCAGCTCTCAAAGTGCAGGTAAATTAAGGTATGGAGGTAAATCCAGTTCTGTTTACCTGAAAAGAAGAGCTTCCCACCATTTATAAATTAAGAACTACATTTTAGAGGAAGTAAATTGCTGTGTAGCCAGGTCGAAGCAGGCAGAAAGGTGAGAGGAGAAGAAGAAATAGTCATGACTGAGGTTGAATGTACCAGAGGATCTTCTGCTACAGTCAGTGGTTTGCCATTAATATGTTTAAAAGTTTGAAATCTGTTGATAGCCATCTGTGCTATCAACACAGGGGTAAAGTAGAAGTAGAAAGAAACTTAGTACTAGCTGATACATATCTGGTGTTCTTTCTATAATGATATGTGTCCAAAATTTGAATACAGATATGGAACATTAAATGAAATGGGGAAGCAACAGAAATCCATTCAATAATAGTCCAAATAACCAGTGTTAAAGAACATGAATAAAGAGAGGTGATATTTGTACCACAAAGACATGTGCCAATCATTGTGTCTAACCCATGCTCTTAACGTGCTGAGGGGACTCCTTTCTTGCATAAATGTTTGAATTGGTGGTGTTATTTTTCCATAGCCTTATGCTTAAACTTTGCATTACATTGGTAGAGTTACTGTAAATGTCTGCTTTTTTTTATAATGCTTTCAATAGCAGCATTTCTGGAAATACAGATCATGGCAAATCTTGTCACTATTTTTGAAACTAAGTGCATACCGCTAGGCTTTGAGAACATTGTTCCTGTAGGGTATGTATATATGTCATAAGTCAGAGAAAAACAGCCAAAAATTTCACAGATCAAAATAAATCTGTTTAACTTTTTCCTTAAAATTGACATCATTCTTTCTTCCTTTTAAAACATGGAATCTGTACCGGTTGTGTGCCTAAACATTTGAAATCGACTGTGTAAGCTGTTAAATATCACATTTCATTCATTGTGAAGGCTGAACAGTTTTTAAATTTTAAATGTGAATAGCTTCAAAGAACAGGGTAAAATTTGGTTCTTAAGTGCATGCTGTACTTTAGACAACCAAATAAATAGCCTGAATTTTCAAATGCACTGAACAACAGCTCTGAACAGATTCGGTGCACATCATGAGTCAGTAAAGGAATCAGTGGTCTGACTAACTATGGGCATCGAATTTCTTTTTAAACAAAATTCGGAAGTGTATGAGGAATTTGTTGAAGCTCTTGTTCTTCTTTTATAATTGGTTTTGGGTGCATTTGGACAGAGGAATCACTGCCAGTAGTATGCATTAAGATTTTAACTTGAGCTAGATGAAAAAGTGTCCTGTAGTTTGTAAAGGAATTGAATGGGGTAATGTGTCATCTTTCTTTCCCTGCAGGCCAGAACTTCTGCTTGTTTCCATTGATGACTTAAAAGTTCAAATTCCAAAAAATCCATCCAGTTTTCTAGAACAGATGTCACACTCTAGATTTCTTGAATGTAGGTACAGAGAAGCTCGGGCTTTCTTTCAGGTTAGTGGTAATCAGGTAGTGTCTCTGAGATGTATGTTTTCACTGATTGACCCAAACCTACAAACAGTTCATTGTTCTTTACCTAGATGTGGGACTGTTTGCATACATAAAGCTAAATACAGCCTCTGAGACTCAATGCACAGAGTTTAGTAAGTGGTAATAAAACTAAAACTTTAACTGAAAATCATGGTCTGTCTTTTTTACTTCTGAGGACATTTTTTTTCATTTTCCAAAACTTTGGAAATAAGAGGTAACCAGCATGTCCATGGTTTTCACACATTGCTACTGTTAAATAGAAAATGTAAATAAGTAAATATTAAATAAGTAAATAAGTAAAATTCATGTAAATAAGTCTAAGATCTTGTGTATGTTTATAGTTGAAAGTCTTCCTTATGGCAATTCTCAAAGTTCTGAGTAATATTTCATGTTATATTCTTTTGAACCATGCACTGCAGTTGCATGTTCCTAGTTCGGTTTATTTGATTCATTCCAAAATTACTTACTTCATTGCTTTTTGACCATGTAAGCTAATGTTTTCACCACTGTTTAGAGCATTATTTTAAAAATATTGCTACCTGATATAGCAGATGGTAGAAAACTTTCTGCTGCAGTATGGAGAGCATTTTGTCCTAACTTGAAAAGGGCCAAGATATAAACTGGTCAAGAGTTACCACAATTAAGACTGTGGAGTCAGAATCAGGTGACTGAATTTGAGCCATATCTGATTTTGTGGAAGGAGGAAAAAAGAGGACACTAGAGGTTCCATTCTTCAGACATTTGAGGTCTTGGGGAAGGGAGTTCTCAGGGAAGGGAAGACCATCCTTGTTCAGCCTAGTAGGCTGTAGCTCCCTGTGCGTGTAACAGGACAACTACTATACCCAAGGGTACCTGTGTGTTGTCACTGCACCTGTACAGGACAGAAATTGTAAGCATGCTCCACTTCAGCTCTAAAACCTCCAGGCAGGAATTGCCACAGGCAGAGAAAATGTGCCCCAGAAGGTATATTGAACTTTGCTGGAGGTTTAATGTTGAAATAAGCAGCTGGCATCTGTTTTGAAAAGTAAGTATTCATTTCAACTGTTTGTTGCCCAAGAGCTCTTAATGAAATCAGTCATGACGCTGAGTGGTGCGTTGTTCCTGTGTTTGATTTGGTAATGTTTGCCCAGACTGCCATGTTGTTTTTGGCTTTGCATTACAGAAGATCTTGCCACAGTTGTACCAGAAAGATGGGCATGATTTTCTGTTCACATTGTTTCTACTATATGGCAGAAGTTGTCAACATCCAGTTGTAACACATGGTGGCACCAAATAAACTAATGTGCTGGAAGTAACTAATTCTGTCGCTGTTTTCCCCTGGGCTGTGGGTATTGGCTTCAGCACATGCAGAACTAGGGTTCATCTGTGGTGTTGCCAAGTGCTGAGAATCAGTGTCTAATACATCTATTCTTATTCTCTTTTACTGTGACTTTACATTCAGCTAGTTTGGAAGAACTGCAGGTTGATGTTTCAGAGTTTAAATTTTAACTTGTCATTCTAGTGCATGTTCTCAAACTGGGCTGTACATGTGAAAACAGATACTGCCCAGATATGAGTTAAGTCCATTTTTAAAGGTCATTTTTTCTTAGGACACAGAAAAATGAAGGGACAAGTTTGCTCTTCGGCAATAGCTTGCTTATCTTCCTTTGCCTTCCAGCTGTATCCTGATGATGCTTCTCTTGATGCAGTGGAGTTTAGAAAAAAAGCAAAATCCTTGCTCCATCTGGCTGCCCTGACACTGAATAACTTAGGAGTAAAGTTCTGGCTGAGCAGTGGAACATGCCTTGGTAAAACATTTGTGTTATATTGCATTTTTAAACTCATCTGAAATGTTAAACATTTCATCTTCTATTGCTTATGATGTCAGCTGAGGTTAGCAGCTAAATGTACCAAGTTGGAAGGTAATATGTGACATTAGCTGTATTGAAATAGGCCTTTTTGCTCCTGACAAAATGCTTTTTCTTTAGAAACTTGAGCCTTTGAGGTGCTGAGCGAATTTCCAGTGAAGCATTTAATGTTGTTAGCAATTACCTGTGTTGATCACTCTTAGAAAGTAATCAGCAGTTCCCTAAATTGTGTGGCTTAGAATTTACTGAAGTGCCAGTTGGAAAACACAGTGATGGGCACATATTTCTGCTGTTCATGTAGACTCTCACCTGATTTTTTCTTCCCATACAATTTCGTGCTTATCGCTGACTTTAAAAATATAGTTTACATTTATTTACTTATTTTAAAACACATCCTTTTAATAAAATGTCAGCCTGTTAGAGTATGTACTGCAAGTTTTCAATTCTGCTAAAGGTGGAAGTAGTATCTTATCACTGGTAAAGATTCTTTTATTATTGAAATAGGTTTTGAAAACTCGTGTGTGTGCACATTTGATAATTTTCTGAATGAAGAGTTATTAAAAGCTGCTTTAATGAAGCAGACAAAAGGATGTCCCATGTGTTTTACTGTTTTGCAATGGTGCTTGAAAGGTGATTAACATCTCAGATACTGTTTAAAATAATAGTTTCAAATTAAAAGCACAGCTGTAGTCCCCTAACTGTTCATTGCTGATTAGATTTGGGCCCAGATAAAGAATATATTTTCTTTAAAGACAGATTAGAAAACTGCAGATATTTTATCTTTGAAAGAGTTGGTGTTTTCTCTCTAATTCTTGGCTTTCTGGAGGAAATAGCTAGCTGTCAGTGCAGTAATATTTGTTTTCTTCGATGTGGTTCATTTCATACTAGAGAAAGGCAGAAGTATTGTTTATGGTTTATGATAACTCAAAGATCTCTGCCTGGTGACCTTATGGCAGTTCATTTTTATGTTGCTTTTGTTCTGTTGATATATTTCTCATGTCCCTGAATTAACTAGCTTTCCCCCTCCCCTTCCCCCCCCCCCTTTTTTTTTTTTCCTCAGGCTGGTATAGACAGTGCAATGTCATTCCTCACAGCAAAGATGTGGATTTGGGAATCTTTATAAGGGACTACAAAGCAGATATCATTCCAGCCTTTCAGAAAGCAGGGTTACCACTGAAGCACAAATTTGGCAAGGTGTGTAGATAGTGAACAATTTGCTTCATGTGTCTTTCTGTAGGCTCATAAGTTTGAGTATAAACGCAAATCACTTATGTAGAAGTGGGTATCTGAAGTGTCCTTGGCAGACGTTTACTCATTAGGGTTTTACCTAAACATAGAATCTTGTTGATTTTTGTGTGTTTTCTTGGACAGTGTATGAGAAAACACCTTTCTTAATAGCTTCAGCCCTGTTTGGGGAGTCTGAATTGCACCTCAGAAGAAGCTTTTAATAAATTTTAAAGGGGTCTAATCTGTGTCAGTGGTGCTAGGGAATCTTAAGAATCAAGGTAGAATTAGTCTTTGAGATTGGATGAGTTTTGTCACACAGGAGGATTGGTGATGGCTCTGAGATTATCTGTAGCCCTGTGTGTAAAACTAGCAGAAAGGGAAGGATGGCTTGAGGTGGGCACTGGGCTTGTTCATTATTAGCTTATGTGGATCTTTGTTTAGGTTTTTCAGAGTGTAAGCTGCAGAATGGTAGAGAGAAGAAACACAATTACAGGAATATGTTCATGTACGGGAATAAATACAGTTCGAGTGATAATATCATTACTGGTGCTAGTGAGTGTTTTATCATAGAGGAAGTGTGTTAAATGAAGACACGTACTAATCATGTGTTTATTCACTGAGATTATTTTGCTTGTGGTGGAGGACAAGGAGATGGTGCTGAAGCTTTTGGAGCTAAAGGGAAGAAAGAGAAGGTAGTCCCACCGCGGTGCAGAAAATTTCCAGTGTTTCAAGGAATCAAAAAAAAAAATCGCAGAATTAGTGTATTTTCTTCAGTTAGGATAGGAGTCATTTTGCATACTTGACCAAAATAAATTTGTTTTCCAAAACCTGCTGACATAAGTAGCTCTGTATTTTTATGAGTATATACAGTGTGTATTTTTGTCTTGCAGGTAGAAGACAGCTTGGAACTCTCTTTCCAGGGAGAAGATGATGTGAAACTTGATATTTTCTTCTTCTATGAAGAGGATGACCACATATGGAATGGAGGAACTCAGGCCAAATCGGGCAAGAAATTTAAGTATGAACTGGATTTGTACCTCTAATAGGAAAGAAATTGAAGAAATTAGTGTTTAGTGTTGGCATTTTGTGTGTTGTGTTATTGCTTGGCAAAGTCTGTGCTCTTTGTGGAAAAGGCAGTTATCAGAGGAGAATCAGTGGAGATTTTGCGCTTTGAGACCAGAGAAGTAGAAAGAGAACAATACTGGGCCTTCCTAGAGAGGTGCTGGGCTTGTCAAATGTCAATTCCCTCGTGAAATCAGAAGCGGTGCTGGCATGTCATGTATCAAGCAGATCTTACCTGGGCTGTGACAAGCTCTGAGTTAAACAAACAGCTAAGATGAGGAAGAAGTCTCTAAAACTGTGTTTGCACAAACTAATTTTGCAGTAAAGAATGAATCCTTAGGCATCTGTCTCAATGACAGATAGTTATGGCAGAAAGCCTCAACTGTCCTTGCAAAGTAAACCCCATAGTTTTGGATTTTGTGGTAATGATTTGGAATACTTTATTGACTGTAATGTTGTGACAGCAGCGCAGATGACTACTGCAGACCTTGTTGTGCATGTTCTGAAAACGGAATTTTAAGTAGGATCTCACATTTCTTGCTTCATACCTCTTAGTATTAAATCAGCAAATAAGTGCAACAGCTTCCTAATCTACTCAGCAAACTGAATATAGGTTTTGATAACTACATTTGTTTCCTTCCATCACCCACCTTAACTCAGAAGGAGACCGTTGCAGACTAGTTGAAAACCTTCTTGACTTCTATAGGATTTCATTATCTTTCATATTTTGCCTGAACTGCATTTGCTTGTATTTAGCTAATGGGAACTCAGTGTACACTGTCATCCAGATGGTGATAATGTCTGAGTCCTTGTCTTAGTTATCTTTGTTCTGAAGTGATAAACAGAGATTGGGGAAGATATTTTGATGACGAGGGTCAAGAGGCACACTTAGAAAAGAGACTAACGGAAGAATTCTTGGAATATTCCCACAGAAAATGTGCTATGTTGCAGATTGTTTTTCTTAGAATACAGCAACAATTTTATGGTTTTCCAAAGCAGGCTTAATGTCTGCTTTTCCGTACAAGATTTTGGAGGGTTTTGTGTGATGCATTCTGAGGAGGAAGCTGATAAATAAATTCCTTTCCTTTCTTTGTGCTTCTGTTGTGTCTAAATTGCAATAGCTGTTTCTGTGCCAGTGGAGTTGACATGCTCCTTCAAAACTCCCTTGTAGCATCAGACCTTAGGTACTTGAGAGCTGTTTTGTCCCCCCTTTGATGTGACTGGTCCAATGTATGAGAATAGAAGGTAGATGTGAACCTGTGCTGTGCTCCAGCTCCTGTATCCTAGGATATTACAGCTCTTTTGGAACTCCAGCTTTCATAAACCACTTTCCTTTTCTTGTAGCCTAGTACTTATTTTTGGTGGTAATTTTTTTTCAAAGTTTACAAACATGGCTTTCTAGTTCAATAAGAACTAATTTGCTTAGACATAGCAGTGTAAAGAAGCCTGTAATTCTGAACTGATGTTTCTTAGGCATAGTTTACTTAATCCATACAGAAAAGGAGGAAGAAAATGCTTGTTTACCATGATAAAGGCTCCAAGCCCTGACAGAACATGGCTGTTCAGAAAGCTTAGCCAAATAATTCCAGATACATATTATTCCAAATACCTTCTCAGAAAGCGAAAAAAGATCACAGCTTTTTAGCTGTAAGATGTGATGATTTAGCATGCTTGATCTGTAGGCCTGAAACACCAGAATGACCCTCAATTTTGCTTGGTCTTCAGTCCTTTCAAAATTCTGGGGGACAGTAAAGTGAGGAGGTCAGTCAAAAGAGAAGTGGTTGTTTGATCATGCAGAATCCTAAGTCCATGTTAACAATTTAGGAATTAGGAATAAAGGAATCTCACCAGTTGTTTATGTGGTATCAGAAGAGATATTGGTTGCTACTAGATGATCACAGGTAAGGGAGGGAGTTCTATTCCAAGATATTTATGTTTTTAAAAATGAAGGGTAAAAGACATTTTCTTCAGAAAGCTATGTATTTGCACAGACATACTTTCTATACATCTTGCTAAATAAAAGTATGAAGAATGAAAGTATTTCTCATTTAGAGACTAAAATATTTTTCATTAGTCATTTTTAGTCTCTGTTTCCTTGGAAAGCTCGTTTCTAAACCTCACAAGTCTGGTTGTTTGGTTTGCATTTTCATGTACACAAATACTTCCTCAACATTGCAGACACAAGCAAGTGTGTACATGCTCCTTGTCTTGGAGTTACAGCAATTGAGACCTCCTGTTTGGTTACAAAACTAATGCTGGACGGTTGCATTCTTCAGCAGAGAATAAGTATTTACAAAAACTGAATCTGTGAATCAAATCTATACTGTATGCTTTAATCCTTAAAATGAGTTAATTCTGTAGGTTCTTAACATAGAGGATTTTGTGTAACCATAAAATCTTATCAGTACTTTTATGTCCAAAGATTGATGAGACTGAAATTGGAAGAAAAAATGGTGAGCAGTGTATATGTACAAGAGTACATAGCCTTATCCCAGCCACTTGGAATGAACAAACAATGAGCAAGGATTCCAGTAGTGTGAAGCATCGCTGAAAGCTACATTTTTCATCAGTGAATGTAAACATTTGATATTAATAATAGTTAAGTAATTATTTTGGTGAAACTTCCAGCTGACCTTTTAATTTGCAGATGAGTTTATTTAAATTATCCATTGGTTCTCCTTAGAATTATTATTCAGAATTCACTCTCCGGAGGATATATTATTTTAGTGGTTTGCTGATGGCTTTTGCGTGTGCACACCCACTTCAGTTCTGATAGATGAACAATTTTCTGGGTTAATAACAGATAAATAATAGCTATTTGATGATTATAGATCAACTAATAAAGTTTGTTTACTGTGTTTTCCCCTTGGTAGCTGGCGTTTTTTTGCTTTTTAGTTTAGTTTGGAACTAATAAGTAATCTCTGGATATATATCCAAAAGTGCTTGATCACTTTTTTCTCTCCCTCCATTTAAGGCATAAAAGCAAGGTTATTTTATTTTCTGAAACTGTTTGCTCAGCGCTTAGAAATAAAATCAGTTTTATGCTTAGAGGGGCACACAGGGTTTCTAATTCATGCAAATGCACAAATCTTTCAATGTTCTTTTTCAAAAGGTGTAAGTGCTTATGCTTTAATTTTAACCTGTGAAAAGGAATTTTAAGATCACTTTTCTTCTGTGGAAGAATTCACAGCTTCAGAAGTGGGAGTGATCCTCTGCAGGAATAGTACATAGTCTTTGGTATTTACTTGTTTAACACATCAACTCTTGACACGGGGCTCCTATAGGATGTCATTCTCATCAAACTGTGAAATGTACCTGTGAACTTCCACTGGTGTAAGCATACTTAGAGGTAAGGCTTATGTTGGCCCTTCTACAGAAAAAAACAGGTACAGAACAAGGTCAGTTTGGTAGAATAAGTTATTTTTTAAATTTGAATGGGCTGAGACTGTTTCAGAAAGTACAGCGTGACAGCAGTACCTTAATTCTTTGCAGCCACTCCAAGTCTGGCACCATGTTTAAACGTGGGCAGTGAAGGGGAATTGCATGCTTTGTTTGGTAAGATTGAAGACAGGTAAAAACTTTTTTTTAAAAACGGCCTGACTCATAATGCAGTATTCAATGCTGCTTTTCTCAAAATCTCCCCTACCAGATAACCTGTATCATCCTCTTGACACCCTTCTAAATGAGGTAACTGTTAAATCCAGTTTGTAAGTGGAAAAGTAGAAACAGTGATGAAGTGATTTCCTATAGGTGGCAGAATTATATGGGAATAAGCAGAAAAAGAATTAGAAATGCTCCTTCCTGAGAACAGGTGGCAAACGTTAACCACTTACTGTTGATAAAAACACCTCTGTCCAGAATGTAAATAATATTTCATAGATAGGAAGCTATGAAATAACGAAAAAAATTATTATAAATATAACATGGCCACTCTGCAGTTGCTTGCTTTCTCCATGAATTTATTTAGAGGTGTATTTCAGTCTTCTGCCAGTGACCATGTTCTTTTGTTCTGACACAGGTATCTCTTTCCAAAGTTCACTCTGTGTTGGACTGAATTTGTAGAACTCAAGGTACACGTGCCCTGTGAAACCCGTCAGTATGTTGAAGCCAACTATGGCCCAGACTGGAAGGTTCCTGTGAAGACGTGGGACTGGAAGAGCTCACCGTCCAACGTGCAGTATAATGGTATCTGGCCTGTCGATGAATGGGACGATGTTATTCAGATCTACTGACCACCTGACTGCTAATAGAGCATGCCTGCTATCCTTGATGCCTTCGGGAAACAGGAAATTACAAACCGACAGTTTCAAGATCTGTTCCTTTCATAACTTCTCATCTGTTTCCTAAGGAGGCGTTCACCTTTTTTTTCCTTAACAGGTTTTTTTTTTCACCTTCATCATGCATCTTCCAGGTAGTTAAAGGAAAAGATTAAAGGCAGGTCGTGGCAACTGAAGAGAAGGGAAGCTGAAAGAAAAGCTGCACAAAGGGAATAGAGAAGAAGCGTTGCAGTAAACATACGGGAAGTTGACTACTTAAATGTAAAGAGTGGCCAGACGGCTTAGACTTTCCTGGGACCATCAAAAGCTTGGGACTGTTCACTTCTCAAGCTTAAGAGAGGGATAGGATGGAAAAATCCCAAAGAAGTTCCTCTTTTTTCAGAGGAGATCCTGTGAATATTCAACTTTTAAACACCAGAGGTATGAGTACCTCACATGTGCTTGATCGGAGACTGATGTATCCCTACAGTATGTAACAAGTTGCTCTTGGGAGTGGAATCTTTGTTACACAGAACCCGTGTGACCCACCTGCTTTACATGTAGGAGGTATTGGTTAATGGTGTAATACTAAAAGAATGGAAGGAGAAACTATCCACGTCAGAGATCTTCTGGTAACAGTTGGGTTTTTTGTGAACTAACCACTGCATGCAGTTATGACAGGGAATGTTATCTGCCTTTTTTCTTCTTTTTTTCTCTTTTAAGAACATGAAGGTGCATGCCATAGGGATGCCTTTCCCATGAAAAAATAAATATTCTGGTTTTGATGTCCCAATTAGTGTGTTCTCTATGTAGAAGTTTTGGCTACATTTTAGAAAATTATAGCTATCCCTGTTTTCTTACAAGTAGATCAAAATGGGAGTATTCATAGTTTTCTGTTTAACATAGGCTCATAGAACAGAGAATCGCAGCTCTTTTCTCTAAGTGTAAGCAGAAGTGTGTACAAATACCAACTGTTCCATCAAATTTGCAGTAGCATAACTGCAAGTGAAGTGTTAGTGTAACAGTAGGCTTTGGATGGGAAGAAAGTGGAAGCCTGACAACTCTCTCCTCCTGCTTCTGCTTGTGCTTTTGGTCAATGAAATAAGCTTTCTTTTTCGGTATTTTGGAGAGGGATAATAGCTTGCATATGAGCGTGTGTGTCCAAGTTTGTTCCAGTCCTGCTGTGCAGGGAAGACAAGGGCACTAGAGCTTCTGGTGTGAGTTACAGCTATAATATATGGTACAGAGCAAGTGTTTGTGAACCAGTGTCAAGGTGCTGAATGGAGCATACGTTTACTTGCAACAAACTGGTATCCATTCTTTCCTTGCTAAAGCAGAAAGGCTATCTATGAGTCGCAGCTTTTCCACCTTTCAGTGGGTAGAGGTAGGTTGAGTCTGTGGTTTGCGTTCTGTTGATCTGCAGTTTTTGGCTGTGTGTACAGTTCAAAGGTGCACAGTTCTGGAGAGATGAAATAGCTACTGCCGTGTGGCGGATTTACTGCTCTATCATTCCGGGTGCACTCTGGGGCTTCCCTGCTGTTTTCGTCCTGGAGTGTGCTACGTGCTTTTTCCTGCCAGTCCTCTCAGTTCCAGTGGTCTGCTGCCACTGAAGCACTGGAGTAAGTTATTCAGCTTCTGGCAACAACTTGTCATGCTGGCTGTTCAATTGGTATGGTAACTCTGTTAGCTTTGCCTAATTAAGGAGAGAGAGATGTAAACTCCTCCTAATGCCATTTACTCGGTAAAGTAAATATTACATCATAAGGGATAATTTCTCAGGTAGAATCTTTTGTATTTTTTCCTTAAAATGAAAAAAGCCAGTGCCCTTATGGTTTTTGTCTTCAGAATTCTGTTGTTGTGAACTTGTTTGTTTAATAACATACAATAAGCCTGTATGTTTCTCAAATGTGATGTTTAGGAGTGAAAAAGAAGATACTCTCAGAAAATTATAATCCTGTCAAATCTTTGACTTTGTATTTGTAGATGGAAAGACTAATGGAAAAAAATGCATGTCCCTGAAACGGAGGATGTCTTAAATAGTTGATTATACCTGTAAGTTATTCTTCAGATTAGAATATTTTCAGAAGATACAAGTGTATATTTAACACCGATTAAAAGAAGGATAATCTTAATTTGCAACTCAAGATGTTGTTTCATACTTTGTTTTGTCATCTTGGGCAGCATTTAACACACTTCATTGCAGTGCAGTTACCGTGACATAACGCAAAGAGAAGAATTTTGAACTGTTTCTTTAGACAGTCAATAAGCAGTGTATCTTGAGCTTTTATTTTTTAATAAAGATACGTTGACACAACAAAGAGACTTGGAATAAGGCAGGTGCCCATGTGTAGAAGAAAGGATCCTGCAACTGCACAAACACATTGCACTTCTGCATGTTTCCTGTCATGCTTTGTGCAGTGCCCTGACCGCAGATTTCCTGCTCGTCGGATTGTGTCCCAAGGAGCGGTGTAAGCATCATAGAACCGGTGCTCTTCGAAGGCATGCTGTGAGGTTGAAGCCTTACCATTCCCCACGGGATCACCCAGATTTAGGCATTTGTTTCCTGTTAGATTCTCTTGACTTGCCTCATCTGCAATGGATTCTTACTTCCATGTTACCTGCCTAACTTCCTAACTACCTTCATTTTGAAAGTGCTCTGGAGAGGAGGGTAATTTCTAAATTCTCTTAATGGCATGCATTTAAGGTCTTAAACAACAACATGTGAAGCACCTTGATTTTCATGTAGCAAATGAAGCACATTACCTATGTGTAACTTAAAGATAGCAGAACCCATGCAAGGAATCCCCACGAGCTGAGAAGAGAGTAGCAAGATGTTCAAAGCTCTGGAATAACTGCAAAGAAAGATTGAAGAAGTAGATTGGCCTGAAGAGAGGGGACCATAAAGAGCCATTTTCAAAAGCTGTAAAAGATGGTTACAAAAAGGAAGGGATGTATGTGCTCCCTTTCTGTGATGGGTAGGAAACAGAAGTAAATGGGAGGAATGCAAATTGAGGTTGCCTGCGTAGAATACTGGAGTATTTTACATGTGGAAATGGGTGAAGCCTTTGACGTTGGGGGGTCTCTGAACGCATCAGACAAATGTCAGCCAAGACTGACTGTAGTTAAGGATTGACTGTAGTTAATCCTGTCTTCCAGCTGGAGGGAGTTCCTATATTCCATGATTCTGTAGCAGTTTTCAATAACTTTCTGCTTTTACAAAATGGAAACTGGGATCGTTGTTTGTATATGAGCTTAAGAAAGGTTACGTTTCTAGAATCAGATACTAGAGCTTATACTGGGAGTGATGGTGAATCGCCACCCTGCTGTGGAAATGATAGGAAACCACAGCATCTTGAACACTTGAAAAAGGTGTTTGTTTACAACACGAGTACTGTGCAGCTCTTCCAAAGGATGTTTGACCCAAACTGAGGCTGTAGAACAGCCTCGTAATTCCTGCACAGAACAGATGATGCTTGGCCACGCAGGGCAGTGAGCGCCTGAGGGAGATGCCAATGCTTTTGATCTGTCTGGAAGGAATCTTCTGATAGAGGAAGGGCCTGTGTATGTTCCACCCCACTCTTCTTTTAAAGTTGGAAATGGAAGGTAGACGAAACTGTGATGATACAGATAGGAGAGAGTCCTGAAAACATGGTCGAGTCTGTCTCTGCTGTCCAAATGAAGAAGTAGCAGCTGATTTTGTTATGCCCTTTCCCTTGAAACAGTCTGTGAGATGCTGGTTCCTGGTGTTAAAACCAGTTTGCATCCTTTGCTGCTTAAGAATTCTTTCCCTTCGCCGAAAGTCTTAAAGTCTGTCAACTCAAGAGCAGAACAGTCTCTGCTTTGCACTGCCAGTTGGAATTGTTTGTTTTGAACAGATGAATGAGATGTTAAAGGAGTAACATCTCTGTAATATATAGATACCTTCCTTCCTTCCAAAGACTGGCTTGTCACGGTGCAGTGACTTTCAGGAACTTAGTTCTGTCCATTATTACTCCTTGGTAGAGTTCTCTGAGTTCACACAGCAGTTCAAGAAATTCAGGGGCAGCTACCTCACTGTTTAAGCTTGTTTTCTTTCTCTTCATGTAATTCTATCACAGTATGTTTTGCAGAACAAAATGCAGGAACTTGGAAAACTGCATGCAAGCACATAAGACTTTCTAGCACTTGCATTTAATGATCTACATCCTCTGTTTTGGTAAATATCCACCAGCAGCTGATTTACATCAGCTGGTAATCTTGCTTAATAGTATTAGATTGCCTAATGGGGAGTTCTCTACTGAGGCTAATTTTATACATGAATGTCGTATTGATTTAGACTGCAGCAGAGCATGTGAGTTATGAGCTGAATGAGTCTTATCAAATCCAAGTCACTGCTGTAATTAAGGGGCATGGGTGAAAGCTTTCCTCTTCAAAAAAGGAGGGGACAATGAAAGTTTTGTTCTTAAAGGAGGGAAACTAACACTGTTGTTGTTGTGCCTGTTTTCCTGAAATAAATCTTTCCTGCAGCTTAAAAGACAAGTTAATACTTCATCCAGAATTTACTAGGTGAAATGTTATGCCTGGTGTTTTGCAGATCGTACTGGGTGCCCATAATGTTCCTCTTCTGGCCCTAAAACTTCTTTTATCGTCAGAGTAACTAGCTTGAATCTTAGCGGGCACAATGTACCTGTACTTCAGACTGCAGGAGCACAGGACATTGGTGTCACTCAGGGCAGTAATGTGTCTGACACAGTACCACGCTGTGCAAAGATATTCAGGTTAGTTCTGAAACTGAAAGCAATTTAGAGCTATGGTTGGTAACAAGCTGAATACATAGTAACATAAGATGATGTTGTGACCAAAGGAAATGAAGTGGGATGTAGAAAGAGTGCTAGCATCTGCAGGAAGAGTGAGATGAAAGTTGTTTTTTTTTTGTTTGTTTTTTTTTTTTTACTATGTTTAGCATTTTAGCTGGTGTATAGAGATCAGTGGAGGCCCTCACCTGTTACCTGTTAAGGTGGTGGACCAGTTGGGGAGTGTTGAGAGGAAAATAGTAGGCTATACAAAACCACCTACAAGGAAATGTTGAAAGAACTGGGGTTGTTTAGGCTGAGAAGGATGTGGCAGGTACTCCATCCTGTTCACTTGGTTGATAATGCAAGAATGAAGAAGCTTAAATTTCACCAAGGAAGATCAGACTGAACTGCAGGGAAAGCTTTTGGAATTTAAGGAGAGGGTAATAGTTTGTGGAAGGGCGTAGTATCTCTGCCTCTGGAGGCCTTCAAGAATGTGGCTCGTCGGTAAATGTCTAGAAGATATGCTATAATTGCATGTCTTCTTGCCGTTACCTGGAAGATGGCCCTACTGAGTTTCGGAAATTATTTTCTTATTTCTTTGCTTCCTTTTGGTTTCTTTATTTTCTTACTTTTTGTGGTTTTTTGTTTTTATTTTTTTTATGGGATCTGAACAATATTTGGCCTGCATAGTTCAGCCTTCTGAGAGACCCAGTAGAACATCTTTATCTTATGAGACATGGATAATGTTAGTGGGCTAGGGGTGCTGTTCTCAGAAGTTTAGTTTGCTGTCCTAAGAGTGATTAATGGTGCTTATTTTAGGAAGTCCAGGTTTGCCAGGTAGCATTGGGGTAAAACGTTACACGTAGGTATGGATCTCTAACTTGAGAAAAAAAATCCCAGAATCACAGAGTGGTGTAGGTTGGATGGGACCTCTGGAGGTCAGCTGGTTAAACCCCCTTGCTCCAGCAGGGTCACACAGCTGGTTGCCCAGGACTGCGTCCAGATGGCTTTTGAATGTTTGCAAGGATGGAGACTCCACAGCCTCTCTGGGCAACCTGTGCCAGTGCTCCATCACAATGAAAAAGTGTTTCCCAATGTTCAGGAGGGACCTCCTGTGTTTCAGTTTTTGTCCATTGCCTCTTATCCTGTCAATGGGCACCACTGGAAGGAACTTGGCTCCTTCCTCTTTGTACCCTCCCTTCAAGTATTTATATACATTAATGAGATCCCCCTGAGCCTTTGGTCAGAAAAGGAAGGTTAAAGAAAATGTACCCTAATGATAAATCATAGAATCGTAGAACCATAGAATGGTTTGGGTTGGAAGGGATCTTAAAGATCATCTAGTTCCAACCCCCCTGCCATGGGCAGAGACACCTTCCACTAGACCAGGTTGTTCAAAGTCCAGTCCAACCTGGCCTTGAACATTTCAAGGGAGGGTGCATCCACAGCTTCTCTGGGCAACCTGTTCCCAGTATCTCATCACCCTCATAGAAAATAACTTTTTCCAAAATATCTAATCTACCCTCTTTCAGTTTAAAACTGTTACCCATCGTCCTATCACTACACTCCCTGATAAAGTGTCCCTCCCTATCTTTCCTGTAGGCCCCCTTTAAGTACTGAAAGGCTGCTATAAGTTCTCCCCAGAGCCTTCTCTTCTCCAGGCTGAACAACCCCAACTCTCTCAGCCTGTCCCCATAGGGAAGGTGCTCCAGCCCCTGATCATCTTTGTGGCCCTCCTCTGGACTTTCTCCAACAGATCCATGTCTCTCTTACATTGGGGGCCCCAGAGCTGGACGCAGTACTCCAGGTGAGGTCTCACCAGAGCAGAGTAGAGAGGCAGAATCACCTCCCTTGACCTGCTGGCCATGCTGCTTTTGATGCAGCCCAGGATACGGTTGGCCTTCTGGGCTGCAAGCACACATTGCCGGGTCATGTTGAGTTTCTCATCAACCAACACCCACAAGTCCTTCTCCTTAGGGCTGCTCTTAATCCACTCATTGGGCAGCCTGTATCCATGTTTGGGATTGCCTTGACCCATGTGCAGGACCTTGCACTTGGCCTTGTTGAAATCCATGAGGTTTTTGACACTCAGCTTGGTGTCATCTGCAAACTTGCTGAGGGTGCACTCAGTCGCCACTGTCCATGTCCCTGACAAAGATGTTAAATAATACTGGTCCCAATACAGAACCCTGGGGGACGCCACTTGTCACTGGTCTCCACCCAGAATTGAGCCATTGACTGCAACACCAACCACGAAGAGTGTGACCATCCAGCCAATTCCTTATCCACTGAGTTGTCCACCCATCAAATCCATGCCTTTTCATTCTCCCAGTCCCTGCCTTTGCATTCTGTGAATTGGGTGGTGTTGCTAGAGCACTTAGCAGTGAAGACTGAGGCAAAAAATTTGTTGAGTACCTCAGCCTTATCCTTGTCAGTTGTAGCCAGGTCTCCCATTTTGCTCATAGTTTCTTTCATCTTCCTTTCTTGTCCTGTGTACCTGAAGAAACCCTTCTTGTTATTTTTTACATCCCTAGCCAGCTTTAGATGTGCCTTGGCTTTCCTGATCCCTTCCCTGCACTCCCAGGCCATATGCCTATAATCTCCCCAGGATGTGTATCCCTGTCTCCACTGCCTATGCATTTTGGTTTTGTGTTTTAGTTTGGCTAAGAGATCTTGACTTAGCCAAGCTGGCCTCCTGCTGCTCCTGCCCAACTTCTTGCCTGTTGGGATTGAGAGCTCTTGTGCCCTAAGAAAAATGTCTTTAAATATCTCCCAGCTCTCATTCACTCCTTCATCTCTGAGGGCAGTTTCCCAAGGGAGCCCATGCACTAGTATCCTAAAACAGCTGAAAGTTTGCCTTTCTGAGTTTTAGGGTCCTGACTCTACTTTTTACCCATCCTGTACCCATCAAGATTGAGAATTCTACCAGGGCATGATTGTTGCAGCCCAGGCTACGTCCAGTCTTCACCTCTCTGATAAGTTCTTCCACGTTAGTGTGTCCAGCAGTGTCTCTCCTCTGGCTGGGCTCTCCATCACCTGTACTAGGAAGTTCTCCTTGGCACACTCCAGTAGTTTCCAGGACTGCTTGCAGTTCGCTGTGCTGCTTTTCCAGCAGATGTCTGGGTGATTCCTATCGGGATCAGGGCCTGCGAGCATGATGCTTCCTCAGTTGAACAGAGAACTCTTCATTGACCTCCTCGCCTTGATCGGGTGGCCTGTAGTAGACACCAACCACAAAGTTTCCTTTGTTGCCTTGGTCTCAAATTTTCACCCATAAGCTCTCGACCTGAGCATTACTGTTCTTCAAAGAGGGGTGTGTGCAATCAATCCTGGTTTTGGCAAAGAGGGCAACTCCCTCACCTCTCCTTCCTTGCCTGTCCCTTCTGAATAGTTTATAGCCATCAATCACAGCACTCCAATCATGTGATTCATCCCACCAAGTTTCTGTGATAGCAATAAGGTCATAGTTTTCCATCTGGGAAGTGGCTACCAGCTCCTCCTGTTTGTTTGCCATGCTGCATGCTTTGGTATAGAGGCACCTCAGGTGGGCTATTGGCCACATCACCTTTTTAGAGGGGTGTGCCCTAACTCACTTCAGGCAATTCACAGGTGTTTCCCTATTGCTTCCTAATGCCTCAGTAGCCCCTGGCTCTTCTCTAGTGCTTAGAATGCCATCCCTTTCACCTGCTAAATCTAGTTTAAAGCTCTGTTTGTAAGTCCAGCCAGCTTGTTGGCCAGGACACTCTTGCCCCACTTGGTCAGTTGAGCCCTGTCAGCTGCCAGCAGGCCCGGTTTCTCAAAGGTATGCCCAAGACTGTAGAAGCCGAGACTTTGAGCATGGCACCAGCTATGCAGCCAGTCATTCATCTGTTCAATTCGTCTCCTTTTTCTTGACCTTCTTTCTCCAATGAAGTGGATAGAGGAGAACATCACCTGTGCTCCCAATCCCTTTAACATCGTTCTGAGGAAGGTAAGGTCTCTTGATACTTCTGAGTTGCCTTGTTGCAGCATCATTTGACCCTACTTGGAATAGTAGGAACGGGTGAGAGTCCACAGGCTTTACCAGGCTTGCAGCCTCTCCATGACATCACGGATGTGAGCTCCTGGCAGGCAGCAAACTTCTCTAGAGACATTGGCTGGACGACAAACGGGTGCTTTTGTGCCTCTCAGCAAGGAGTCTCCAATTACTAACACCCTACATACTTTTCTGGGGGCATTGGTTCTCATGCAAGTGAGTGGTTGGACCAACTTTGCATGGTTAGCCTTTCCTGGGTCTTGCATGTTACTCATGGTCTCTTCATTCTCCAGACCTAGGGCATATCTGTTACGCAGGGGCACTTCAGGGGGAAGGGAAAGATTCCTCCTCCTGCCTCGAGCAGAGACAAGAGTCCAGCCTCCTTTGTCTTGTGAGTCCGTTGAGTCTGTCAGCTTGGCGTTGGAAGCAAGCTTACCTTCCCTTTGCAAAGACTTAAGGCAAGGCTGTCGCTCAACTTGTGACAGCGCATGATACCATCATACACATCAATATCTGGCTCAGATTCCCAGATACAGCACTGTCTCTTAAGCTCCTCTTGTAACATGGCTAATGGCTTGAAGAGTCAATCCAGCTGGGCACACTTGCAACCATGACATCCACCTCTGTATTTGGACCCTAAGAAGACTTTCATGTTCTGGAGTGCCATGAAACTTTGGGTCTGGGCAGCTCTTCCATTTTGTGGGAGGTCAGTCTGAGTGTTGGTGTGCACTGAGGGAGGTTTTATCACTTCTGTCTGGGTTTCAGCCACAGCTATGTAGTTGCAGCAGGTGGATACCATTTTGTTTTAGCAGGAGGCTGCCTCTCTCAGGCATCCAGAATAATAAATGAAACAGCAGATTGTGAGCGACTGCCTAGGAATGAAAAAAAGCACCGTGGATTGAATTGGCTGGGGAAATAACCCATCGTAGTCTCATCTTCCCTCCGGTGTCTCGGAGCCTGATGCTGCAGCAAGATGGCCTCTCGCGGACAGAGCTGGGGAAGGGAGAAAAGCGAGAGCAGAACTGTCCTTCTCCCTATTTGTGATCTGGAGAGACACGGGCGATCGAGGCGAAAAGCGTAGTCAGGACCCTAAAGCTTAGGAAAGCAAGCTTTCCGCTCTCCAAGGAACTGGTGGATGGGACCCCCGTGGGAAACTGCCCTCTGGGATAAAGGAGCAGAAGAGAGCTGGCAGCTATCTAAAGCTATTTTGTCTTGGAGCACAACCACTCTCGATTCCCATCTGCAAGAAATGGGGCAAGGAAGGCAGGAGACCAGCATGGCTGAGTAAGGGCCTCCTGGTCAGACTGAAGGCCAAGAGGGAAATGCGCAGGCAGCAGAAGCAGGGACACGCACCCTGGGAGGAGCACAGGGACACTGCCTGGGAGCGTAGGGGTGGGATGAGGAAAGCTAGGGCACAGCTGGAGCTGAATTCGGTGAGGGATGCGAAGAATGCCAAAGAGGGCTTCTACGGGTCCGTCAGTCACCAAAGGAAGACAAAAGAAATTGTCGTCCCCCCCCCCCCCCGATGATAACTGAGACAGGGGATCTGGTGCCAACTGGCATGGAGAAGGCTGAGGGACTCAGGAACTTTCTTGCCCCCTCTTCCAATGGTAATCTCTCCTCCCACATCTCTCGAGGCTCTGAACCTCAAGGCAGGGGCTGGGGGAACAAAGTTCCTCCCATTGTAGGAAAAGACAAGGTTCGAGACCACCTGAGGAATGTGAACATACACAGGGCCGTGGGACCTAATGAGGTGCATCCCAGGGTCCTGACGGAACGGACAGCTGTAGTCGCTAAGCTGCTCTCCGTCGTATTTGAAAAGCGGTGGCAGTCAGGCAAAGTCCCTGAGAAAGGGAGAAAGGGACACATCACGCCCGTTTTTCAAAAGGGCAAAAAGGAGGCCTCCGGGAGCTAGCGACCAGTCAGCCTCACCTCCGTGCCTGCTGAGATCATGGAGCAGATCCTCCTGGAAGACATGTTGAAACATACGGAAGACAGGGAGGCGATTAGAGGCAGCCAAGGCTGTGGCTTCACCGACGGCAAATCGGGCCTGCCTAATCTGGTGGCCCTCTACGCTGGAGGGACTGCGTTGGTGGATAAGAGAAGAGCAACTGGTGGCATCTCTCCTGACTTCTGTGAGGCCTTTGATAGGGTCCCCCCACAACATCCTTGTCGCTACATTGCAGAGCTATGGGTTTGACGGGTGGACTGTGAGACGGACAAGGAACGGGCTGGCTGGCCACATCCAGAGAGCCGCAGCCAACAGCTCCATGTCCAAAGAGAGATCAGTAACCAATGGCGTCCCTCGGGGGTCTGTACTGGGACTGGTGCTGTGCAATGTCCTAATTAAGGACATCGACAGTGGGATTGAGGGCACCCTCAGCAAGCCTGCAGATGACACCGAGCTGAGCGGTGCAGCTGCTACGCTTGAGGGAAGGGATGGCACCCAGAGGGACCTTGACAGGTTTGAGAAGTGGGGCAAAGTGAACCTCGTGAAGTTCAACAGGGCCCCGTGCAAGGGTCTGCACCCGAGTGGGGGCAATCCCCAATATCGACACAGGCTGGGGGTCTGTACTTAAGCTAAGAGAGGGTAGATTTAGATTAGCGAGAAGGACGAAATTCTCTACTGCGAGGGTGGCGAGACGCTGGAACAGGTTGCCCGGAGAAGCTGTGGATGCCCCATCCCTGGAAGTGTTCGAGGTCAGGTTGGACGGGGCTCTGAGCAACCTGATCTAGCGAAAGAGGTCCCTGCCCGTGGCAGGGGGGTTGGAGCAGGTCATCCTGAAAGGTCCCTTCCAACCCAAGCCCATTCTATGGTTCTGTGATGCTATGCTGTTGCGGTTCTACAGATGCTGACCAGAGTCCGCCCAAGGCCCTTGGAGTGATCTGGGACAGAAGGGAAGGGAAGGGAAGGGAAGGGATTTTGCTGGGAGCAGTGTCTTCCTGACAGCCAAGCGCTGGGGTCCTGGAGCAGACCTTCCCATGGTGATGGGTCTCATCAAAAACTTGGCAAAAACTGGAATGCGGCTGACAGGAGTGACTTTTGGCAGACTCTGTAGAAGTCGCTGGCAGACCTTGCCGGCCAGACTGAAAGTAGGCTGAGCCTTGCCGGTAAGGAAGAAAGCCCCGCTGGCATAAAGGTTGTGTTGGCCGCGACACTAAGCCAAGGTACTGCAGGAGGACAACATACCGAAGAGGTATTTGGTAGTGAAGATCCCTTGGAGCAGTGCCAGAGCGAAAGAGGATTTGGCGTGAATGAAAACTGGGCTTGCTGGGCTGCCAAGTAGGAAGAAAATTGACCCCTGTGAAGACAAGGGACCACTTAGGGTGGCTTCACAGAGTAAGACAGCTGCCGTCTTACAGCTGGGTAAGGCGAAATGAAATCTCACGGGACGCTCTTGAAGCTCACTTGTGTTTGAGAGTTTTCTTTTTTTAAGCGTTACCCAATTGTTCCTTCTTCCAGTAAGAAATAAAGCTGCTAGAAATACCGCGTATGAGCTTTTACTGTAGAGATGTGCATGAAAAGAGCTGCTTCCCGGAGGACTACTCGACTGACATAGCATCGGCGCTGCTTGCTGTACGCTCCTTGGGCCGCCTTTTGTGTTGATGGGCGCAGCTGAGCGAGAGAAGCTTTGCAATGGGACCTGATTTTTAGCTGGCCTTGATAAAAAAGCCCCACAACCCCAGAACGTTTTGGAGAGTGGAGGCTTGAAATGGGTATCAAGGCACCCTGAACTAGGGGATGCCAAACTCAAGTGTCGGCCATGGCCTTACGCAGGGCTTTGCATGGTCTTCATCTGTGCGTGAAAGATTTGCTCCAGGCGCTGGAGGCAAGAGGCAGCAGATGCAGGTGGGAGCCCCTTAAACAATCTGTGCCCTTCTGCGTCTCATACACCCCTTTGTCTAACGCACAGGTCCCTTAGCCTTGCCTATAACCGTGTGTCCAGGACAGTGTCTTCTGCTCTTGGACGCTTGCCACTAGAGCACTGCGGCGAGGACTAGGCTCGAGACTCCTAGAACCCTGGGAGTCAGGGCCCCGAGTCCACCAGCAGCCTCTAATTGCCATGCTTCGCCTGCAGCCGCCTTTGTCTGCAATCCTCCCGTCTTTTACAGGGAAGTTGCCTACCTCCGCCTGGTCGCTGTCAGCGTGAGCTGGCAGGGGGCAACTGGGAAAAAGGAGTTATTCCTGAACCTGCTGCCCCGCTGTCTTGCGTAAAAGAGCCTGCCCGTAACGTGTCTAGGACAGGGGCCTTTGCTGAAAGACCTCTGCAGACAGACTAAGCAATTGGTTTCTTCTTGCTCCAAGCAAGAGGAAAAGCCAGAGGTTTCAAGGAAAGCTGAAGCCTTGTTGTGGTAAAGCAGAAGCACTAGGTTTAAACCGCAGCGCAGAAGAGCCGTGTTGCACCGGGGAAAGCTCGAGCAGGCTGGTGGGGTACCGTTCCCAGCAGCAGCCTGTCAACTAATTTTCCTGCCTTGGGCAGAGCAGATCCTGCCCAGCTTTGGGGCCACTTGCTAAGCACTGGGAAGGGACAGACGACATCTCCGTGCTGCCCTCTAGGCAGCCGCCCTCTCTGCACAGCGCCTGGGATGCCGGAGCAGAAAGGATGCGCTGCAGATGTGCAAGGAAAGGGCCTGGAGCGTATGTCGGCACTGCGACACCGCTAGACTCGGCTGAGGGGTATGACCTGGTCACCGTGCACTGTCCCCTTGCACAAGCAGAGGTGGTACTGTGCAGCAAAGACCCTGCAGGCTCCTGAGGCGTGCGGCATGCTGGAGAATGCGCAAAACCGTCCCAGGACTTGAGGAGCGTGCATGCTACTCAGATCTAATCTCAATCCTGAAGAAAAAAGAGGATGACGAGGAAAGGGCAAGAACTCAAGAACTGAACGCATGTTAGCAAATCCTAGCAAGGTGCCAGGGAGACCCTAAGGCGAGCAAGCAGAAGCCGCCGCCATTAACATCCCACCCTGTCCTATTGTTAGCAAAGCTGGGGGCTTTTTTCTGCGGTCTTCAATCCTTTCTTTTCTTGTACTGTCTACGAATTACACCTAGACTACTACTGAGAGCCTACTGGTCTCCTTGCTGGCGGTGAACCGTACAGCTTTTCCACGGCCACGTCAGAACAAGCCCCCCAGCATGGCCTTCATGGCTGCAGGCATTGGTTTTCAAAACCAAAGAGAAGAATAAACTGCACGTTTCTTCCCTTTCCTGGGAAGAAGCACGCCCACCCACACGTGTGGAAAGACTCTGCGGAGAGGAGAAGACAGAGCGGCCTGACGGCATTGCCATTTCTGTGCGTTGACATGCATCAGGAAACCCTTGCTCTGTCCCTGACCCGCAGTGCTCGCTCTCCGTGCGCTGTACCGAGCTTGCAAGGCTGCTGGGCGGAGGAGGCAGTAGGGCTCAGTGGACACGTGAAGAAAGGGGCAGAAAGCAGCACGGGTGGGGATAGCAACGCCACGGCGATTGGTCGCAATACTGAGACTTTTTCTGCAGTTTTCACACCTTTTCTTTTCTTTTCTTTTCTTTTCTTTTCTTTTCTTTTCTTTTCTTTTCTTTTCTTTTCTTTTCTTTTCTTTTCTTTTCTTTTCTTTTCTTTTCTTTTCTTTTCTTTTCTTTTCTTTTCTTTTCTTTTCTTTTCTTTTCTTTTCTTTTCTTTTCTTTTCTTTTCTTTTCTTTTCTTTTCTTTTCTTTTCTTTTCTTTTCTTTTCTTTTCTTTTCTTTTCTTTTCTTTTCTTTTCTTTTCTTTTCTTTTCTTTTCTTTCACAAGAATTAGATTTAGGGGACCGGGATCTCTTGCCCACCAGCCTGAGCCCCATCTGCCGGTGCAGATGCGGTTTGCCCAGCCCCTCGGGCAGCCTCCCAGTGTCACCCACGGCAGGGTGGCTTCTTGGGGGGCTGGCAGGGGTCCTCAGGGCTGCCGGCCCTCCTCTTTGGGGCTCGCCGGGGCCCCCCAGGGGAGCGTTCGCTGCCCCGGCTGGGAGTGGAGGGCCCAGGCACAGCCTCCTCTGGGCCCTCCCGCGGTGGCCTCTTGCTCGGAGGTGAAGTGGCCTCAGGGCTGCCGGCCCTCCTCTTCGGGGCTCGCCGGGGCCCCCCGGGAGAGCGTTCGCTGCCCCGGCTGCGAGTGGAGGGCCCGGGCACAGCCTCCTCCGGGTCCTGCTGCGGCTCTTCTTGCTCCCCGCGGGTGGGAACGGGGGCAGAGCGGGGGCTGCCGGGACCCCCACGTAGGGCAGCCGATGAGGTGCTGGGGAGCTCTTCTGCCTCCGATCTCTCAGGGCTGCTGGAGGGGGCTGGACTGGGGGCAGGAGACCCCCTTGGGGAGGCAGCGGAGCCGGGGGCAGCTGCGGGGCTACCCTCCCGCTCCTCGGCACCACGGCCGTCCTCCAGGCCCATCCGATGTCGGGCCTCCCCGCTGCACCAGTCCACGATGGTGTCAACCAGCCGGCGCACAAAGCTCCTGGTGTGCCCGCCCAGGGCAGGCCACAGCAGCCGGCACAGGATTTCCTCGTCCAGGCCAAAGAGTTGCAGGATGGAGAGGACGAGCCTCTGTGCTGAGGATGTTTCCCAGCCGTCACCCTCGAAGATCAGCCACAGCTCCTGTCGCAGCCAGAGCATCACGGGCCGGAGCAGAGCTGGGTGCTCGCGGAAGAGGAACGCCCAGACGTGGGGTTGCAGGCTGCCCACGGGAGCCCCGGGCACCAGCCCCGCAGCTGATGGCTGGGATGCTGCAGGGCGATGGAGATCGTGGGAGCCTGGGTGTCCAGGAGCTCCTCCGGCCAAGTCGACCACCGCTGGTGGTGCTGCAGGTGGTGGGATGACATGCTCCTCAAAGTCGTTGTCCCCGCGCACCGAGTGCATGATGGATTGCACTCTTCTCTTGCAGAGGGGGCACTCGGGCTTGCTCTCAGCCCACCGCAAGATGCACGGGTAGCAGAATTGGTGGAGGCATGGCAGGACGTAGCTGGCCTCCTCCCAGCTGTCCAGGCAGATGGGACAGCGGTTCTCCAGCTCCGTGGCCATGCTCTCCACGTGCTGCGGTGGGCTGGGGAGAGCTGGCGGTGTCGAGCCGCTGCCTCTCACCGGCGCTGCAGCAGCCGGTGTCGCGCTAAAAAAGGGAGGAGAGGCCACGGTCAGTGGCTGGGCCAGGGAGGGCTGCGAGAAATGCCCAGCTCCCTCAAGAAGGAAACCCTCCCACCTCCCCGCCCCGGGCTGACCTTTCCCCGCACAGCTCACCTCTGCTGCCACGAGCGCGCCTCCTGGCTGTCCCGGCTGCCTGAGCCTGCCACGGCCGGGGAGAATCCTTTGACGGCTCTGGGGTCGGGCACCAAGAGCTGCAGTGAACCGCTGCCTGAGCACGACACCAGCACCAGCAACAGCCTTGCACGGCGCTCCAGACCTTGCGAACTCGCTCAGCTGGAGCGTGGGCACGAGCCGGCTGGGTGAGACTCCGCGCCCGAATATAAGCAGCGAGGGACGCCTGGTCACAATCCGTTGCTCGGGGACGTCATAGTCCATCGCTAGCTGACATCACAGTCCATCGCTCGGTGACCTCAGAACCCATCGCTTGGGGAGGTCACGCCAGGCCCTCTTCGCCCACGGTGCTCGCCCCGGCAGCGCTGCGGCCCCGGCACAGGCGTCTGGGGTTACCCCAACGCCACTGCCCACTCCATCCCCCCACCTCTCGTCTCGTGCTCGCCATCGGTGTTTCAGGCCAGTCAGCGAGGCCTCGGCCGTGTCTTCCCAGGGCCCCGTCAGCTCGCTCTGGCCGTGGCAGGCATCTCCAGGCACACGTGGCAAGAGGCTTCATTTGGGAACGCCTCGAGCCTCCCTGAGAGGCTGTGGGACAAAGTGCCACAGGCTCTCCCCACACCCCAGCACCGCTGGCCAGCTCCGGGCTCCCCTGCTTCCTCCCACGGGGAGGACTTGGCTCGCTGTTGGGGATTTTCTCCTGCCTGTAGAGCCATCAGACCAATGCCTCCAGCCCCAAGCTCTGCGTGTCCATTTCCCGAAGGTGCTTGCACGCCTGCCCCGCCGTGGAGACGCCGCAGGAGGCCGTCGCTTCTCCAGACGGGTTTTTGCGCTCGGTTCCTGATGCCTCTTGGGCCAGGGAGGGGCTGGAAGGGGCCCGGCCTCCCCCGCTCGGAGTCTGCAGGGCGATGGGGGGACACAGCGCCAGCCAGAGAGCCCCAGCGCTCTGGGAAGAAGGTGCAGCCTTTTCCCCGTCAGACCTCAGCTTGCGCTGGGGGATCATGAGCGGAAAGAGGATCAGGAGACTTTGCAGTAGAGAGCTCTTGATACGCAGCCCTGCGTGGACACCTGCATCACTTCTGCATCAGCACAGCTGCATCACCTGGCAGTGATTCTCATCCAGTCTGAGGACTCCAAGGCTTTGGCTCCCAGAGTTCAAAGAACTTGCGCTTGCCAGACCTCAGACTAGAGAAATCCCTCTCTGCGTCAGGCAGCGTAACACCAAAAGTTCACAGTGCTGTCCCTTTCCCTGGCCCTCAACATGATTATGGATACCTTGTCACCTCCTGCGGAGTCCCAAGCTATCTTTCTGTCACTGCTCCAGTGGCGAGCGCCTAGGAATGAAAAAAAGCACCGTGGATTGAATTGGCTGGGGAAATAACCCATCGTAGTCTCATCTTCCCTCCGGTGTCTCGGAGCCTGATGCTGCAGCAAGATGGCCTCTCGCGGACAGAGCTGGGGAAGGGAGAAAAGCGAGAGCAGAACTGTCCTTCTCCCTATTTGTGATCTGGAGAGACACGGGCGATCGAGGCGAAAAGCGTAGTCAGGACCCTAAAGCTTAGGAAAGCAAGCTTTCCGCTCTCCAAGGAACTGGTGGATGGGACCCCCGTGGGAAACTGCCCTCTGGGATAAAGGAGCAGAAGAGAGCTGGCAGCTATCTAAAGCTATTTTGTCTTGGAGCACAACCACTCTCGATTCCCATCTGCAAGAAATGGGGCAAGGAAGGCAAGGAGACCAGCATGGCTGAGTAAGGGCCTCCTGGTCAGACTGAAGGCCAAGAGGGAAATGCGCAGGCAGCAGAAGCAGGGACACGCACCCTGGAGGAGCACAGGGACACTGCCTGGGAGCGTAGGGGTGGGATGAGGAAAGCTAGGGCACAGCTGGAGCTGAATTCGGTGAGGGATGCGAAGAATGCCAAAGAGGGCTTCTACGGGTCCGTCAGTCACCAAAGGAAGACAAAAGAAATTGTCGTCCCCCCCCCCCGATGATAACTGAGACAGGGGATCTGGTGCCAACTGGCATGGAGAAGGCTGAGGGACTCAGGAACTTTCTTGCCCCCTCTTCAATGGTAATCTCTCCTTCCACATCTCTCGAGGCTCTGAACCTCAAGGCAGGGGCTGGGGGAACAAAGTTCCTCCCATTGTAGGAAAAGACAAGGTTCGAGACCACCTGAGGAATGTGAACATACACAGGGCCGTGGGACCTAATGAGGTGCATCCCAGGGTCCTGACGGAACGACAGCTGTAGTCGCTAAGCTGCTCTCCGTCGTATTTGAAAAGCGGTGGCAGTCAGGCAAAGTCCTGAGAAAGGGAGAAAGGGACACATCACGCCCGTTTTTCAAAAGGGCAAAAAGGAGGCCTCCGGAGCTAGCGACCAGTCAGCCTCACCTCCGTGCCTGCTGAGATCATGGAGCAGATCCTCCTGGAAGACATGTTGAAACATACGGAAGACAGGGAGGCGATTAGAGGCAGCCAAGGCTGTGGCTTCACCGACGGCAAATCGGGCCTGCCTAATCTGGTGGCCCTCTACGCTGGAGGGACTGCGTTGGTGGATAAGAGAAGAGCAACTGGTGGCATCTCTCCTGACTTCTGTGAGGCCTTTGATAGGGTCCCCCCACAACATCCTTGTCGCTACATTGCAGAGCTATGGGTTTGACGGGTGGACTGTGAGACGGACAAGGAACGGGCTGGCTGGCCACATCCAGAGAGCCGCAGCCAACAGCTCCATGTCAAAGAGAGATCAGTAACCAATGGCGTCCCTCGGGGGTCTGTACTGGGACTGGTGCTGTGCAATGTCCTAATTAAGGACATCGACAGTGGGATTGAGGGCACCCTCAGCAAGCCTGCAGATGACACCGAGCTGAGCGGTGCAGCTGCTACGCTTGAGGGAAGGGATGGCACCCAGAGGGACCTTGACAGGTTTGAGAAGTGGGGCAAAGTGAACCTCGTGAAGTTCAACAGGGCCCCGTGCAAGGGTCTGCACCCGAGTGGGGGCAATCCCCAATATCGACACAGGCTGGGGGTCTGTACTTAAGCTAAGAGAGGGTAGATTTAGATTAGCGAGAAGGACGAAATTCTCTACTGCGAGGGTGGCGAGACGCTGGAACAGGTTGCCCGGAGAAGCTGTGGATGCCCCATCCCTGGAAGTGTTCGAGGTCAGGTTGGACGGGGCTCTGAGCAACCTGATCTAGCGAAAGAGGTCCCTGCCCGTGGCAGGGGGGTTGGAGCAGGTCATCCTGAAAGGTCCCTTCCAACCCAAGCCCATTCTATGGTTCTGTGATGCTATGCTGTTGCGGTTCTACAGATGCTGACCAGAGTCCGCCCAAGGCCCTTGGAGTGATCTGGGACAGAAGAGAAGGGAAGGGAAGGGAAGGGATTTTGCTGGGAGCAGTGTCTTCCTGACAGCCAAGCGCTGGGGTCCTGGAGCAGACCTTCCCATGGTGATGGGTCTCATCAAAAACTTGGCAAAAACTGGAATGCGGCTGACAGGAGTGACTTTTGGCAGACTCTGTAGAAGTCGCTGGCAGACCTTGCCGGCCAGACTGAAAGTAGGCTGAGCCTTGCCGGTAAGGAAGAAAGCCCCGCTGGCATAAAGGTTGTGTTGGCCGCGACACTAAGCCAAGGTACTGCAGGAGGACAACATACCGAAGAGGTATTTGGTAGTGAAGATCCCTTGGAGCAGTGCCAGAGCGAAAGAGGATTTGGCGTGAATGAAAACTGGGCTTGCTGGGCTGCCAAGTAGGAAGAAAATTGACCCCTGTGAAGACAAGGGACCACTTAGGGTGGCTTCACAGAGTAAGACAGCTGCCGTCTTACAGCTGGGTAAGGCGAAATGAAATCTCACGGGACGCTCTTGAAGCTCACTTGTGTTTGAGAGTTTTCTTTTTTTAAGCGTTACCCAATTGTTCCTTCTTCCAGTAAGAAATAAAGCTGCTAGAAATACCGCGTATGAGCTTTTACTGTAGAGATGTGCATGAAAAGAGCTGCTTCCCGGAGGACTACTCGACTGACATAGCATCAGCGCTGCTTGCTGTACGCTCCTTGGGCCGCCTTTTGTGTTGATGGGCGCAGCTGAGCGAGAGAAGCTTTACAATGGGACCTGATTTTTAGCTGGCCTTGATAAAAAAGCCCCACAACCCCAGAACGTTTTGGAGAGTGGAGGCTTGAAATGGGTATCAAGGCACCCTGAACTAGGGGATGCCAAACTCAAGTGTCGGCCATGGCCTTACGCAGGGCTTTGCATGGTCTTCATCTGTGCGTGAAAGATTTGCTCCAGGCGCTGGAGGCAAGAGGCAGCAGATGCAGGTGGGAGCCCCTTAAACAATCTGTGCCCTTCTGCATCTCATACACCCCTTTGTCTAACGCACAGGTCCCTTAGCCTTGCCTATAACCGTGTGTCCAGGACAGTGTCTTCTGCTCTTGGACGCTTGCCACTAGAGCACTGCGGCGAGGACTAGGCTCGAGACTCCTAGAACCCTGGGAGTCAGGGCCCCGAGTCCACCAGCAGCCTCTAATTGCCATGCTTCGCCTGCAGCCGCCTTTGTCTGCAATCCTCCCGTCTTTTACAGGGAAGTTGCCTACCTCCGCCTGGTCGCTGTCAGCGTGAGCTGGCAGGGGGCAACTGGGAAAAAGGAGTTATTCCTGAACCTGCTGCCCCGCTGTCTTGCGTAAAAGAGCCTGCCCGTAACGTGTCTAGGACAGGGGCCTTTGCTGAAAGACCTCTGCAGACAGACTAAGCAATTGGTTTCTTCTTGCTCCAAGCAAGAGGAAAAGCCAGAGGTTTCAAGGAAAGCTGAAGCCTTGTTGTGGTAAAGCAGAAGCACTAGGTTTAAACCGCAGCGCAGAAGAGCCGTGTTGCACCGGGGAAAGCTCGAGCAGGCTGGTGGGGTACCGTTCCCAGCAGCAGCCTGTCAACTAATTTTCCTGCCTTGGGCAGAGCAGATCCTGCCCAGCTTTGGGGCCACTTGCTAAGCACTGGGAAGGGACAGACGACATCTCCGTGCTGCCCTCTAGGCAGCCGCCCTCTCTGCACAGCGCCTGGGATGCCGGAGCAGAAAGGATGCGCTGCAGATGTGCAAGGAAAGGGCCTGGAGCGTATGTCGGCACTGCGACACCGCTAGACTCGGCTGAGGGGTATGACCTGGTCACCGTGCACTGTCCCCTTGCACAAGCAGAGGTGGTACTGTGCAGCAAAGACCCTGCAGGCTCCTGAGGCGTGCGGCATGCTGGAGAATGCGCAAAACCGTCCCAGGACTTGAGGAGCGTGCATGCTACTCAGATCTAATCTCAATCCTGAAGAAAAAAGAGGATGACGAGGAAAGGGCAAGAACTCAAGAACTGAACGCATGTTAGCAAATCCTAGCAAGGTGCCAGGGAGACCCTAAGGCGAGCAAGCAGAAGCCGCCGCCATTAACATCCCACCCTGTCCTATTGTTAGCAAAGCTGGGGGCTTTTTTCTGCGGTCTTCAATCCTTTCTTTTCTTGTACTGTCTACGAATTACACCTAGACTACTACTGAGAGCCTACTGGTCTCCTTGCTGGCGGTGAACCGTACAGCTTTTCCACGGCCACGTCAGAACAAGCCCCCCAGCATGGCCTTCATGGCTGCAGGCATTGGTTTTCAAAACCAAAGAGAAGAATAAACTGCACGTTTCTTCCC
Organism: Platalea leucorodia; assembly: GCF_965183815.1. NCBI lineage: Eukaryota > Metazoa > Chordata > Aves > Pelecaniformes > Threskiornithidae > Platalea > Platalea leucorodia. The sequence continues at coordinate 54,527,955 of NC_138858.1, read as the reverse complement.
TTTCCTGGGAAGAAGCACGCCCACCCACACGTGTGGAAAGACTCTGCGGAGAGGAGAAGACAGAGCGGCCTGACGGCATTGCCATTTCTGTGCGTTGACATGCATCAGGAAACCCTTGCTCTGTCCCTGACCCGCAGTGCTCGCTCTCCGTGCGCTGTACCGAGCTTGCAAGGCTGCTGGGCGGAGGAGGCAGTAGGGCTCAGTGGACACGTGAAGAAAGGGGCAGAAAGCAGCACGGGTGGGGATAGCAACGCCACGGCGATTGGTCGCAATACTGAGACTTTTTCTGCAGTTTTCACACCCTTCTTTTCTTTTCTTTTCTTTTCTTTTCTTTTCTTTTCTTTTCTTTTCTTTTCTTTTCTTTTCTTTTCTTTTCTTTTCTTTTCTTTTCTTTTCTTTTCTTTTCTTTTCTTTTCTTTTCTTTTCTTTTCTTTTCTTTTCTTTTCTTTTCTTTTCTTTTCTTTTCTTTTCTTTTCTTTTCTTTTCTTTTCTTTTCTTTTCTTTTCTTTTCTTTTCTTTTCTTTTCTTTTCTTTTCTTTTCTTTTCTTTTCTTTTCTTTTCTTTTCTTTTCTTTCACAAGAATTAGATTTAGGGGACCGGGATCTCTTGCCCACCAGCCTGAGCCCCATCTGCCGGTGCAGATGCGGTTTGCCCAGCCCCTCGGGCAGCCTCCCAGTGTCACCCACGGCAGGGTGGCTTCTTGGGGGGCTGGCAGGGGTCCTCAGGGCTGCCGGCCCTCCTCTTTGGGGCTCGCCGGGGCCCCCCAGGGGAGCGTTCGCTGCCCCGGCTGGGAGTGGAGGGCCCAGGCACAGCCTCCTCTGGGCCCTCCCGCGGTGGCCTCTTGCTCGGAGGTGAAGTGGCCTCAGGGCTGCCGGCCCTCCTCTTCGGGGCTCGCCGGGGCCCCCCGGGAGAGCGTTCGCTGCCCCGGCTGCGAGTGGAGGGCCCGGGCACAGCCTCCTCCGGGTCCTGCTGCGGCTCTTCTTGCTCCCCGCGGGTGGGAACGGGGGCAGAGCGGGGGCTGCCGGGACCCCCACGTAGGGCAGCCGATGAGGTGCTGGGGAGCTCTTCTGCCTCCGATCTCTCAGGGCTGCTGGAGGGGGCTGGACTGGGGGCAGGAGACCCCCTTGGGGAGGCAGCGGAGCCGGGGGCAGCTGCGGGGCTACCCTCCCGCTCCTCGGCACCACGGCCGTCCTCCAGGCCCATCCGATGTCGGGCCTCCCCGCTGCACCAGTCCACGATGGTGTCAACCAGCCGGCGCACAAAGCTCCTGGTGTGCCCGCCCAGGGCAGGCCACAGCAGCCGGCACAGGATTTCCTCGTCCAGGCCAAAGAGTTGCAGGATGGAGAGGACGAGCCTCTGTGCTGAGGATGTTTCCCAGCCGTCACCCTCGAAGATCAGCCACAGCTCCTGTCGCAGCCAGAGCATCACGGGCCGGAGCAGAGCTGGGTGCTCGCGGAAGAGGAACGCCCAGACGTGGGGTTGCAGGCTGCCCACGGGAGCCCCGGGCACCAGCCCCGCAGCTGATGGCTGGGATGCTGCAGGGCGATGGAGATCGTGGGAGCCTGGGTGTCCAGGAGCTCCTCCGGCCAAGTCGACCACCGCTGGTGGTGCTGCAGGTGGTGGGATGACATGCTCCTCAAAGTCGTTGTCCCCGCGCACCGAGTGCATGATGGATTGCACTCTTCTCTTGCAGAGGGGGCACTCGGGCTTGCTCTCAGCCCACCGCAAGATGCACGGGTAGCAGAATTGGTGGAGGCATGGCAGGACGTAGCTGGCCTCCTCCCAGCTGTCCAGGCAGATGGGACAGCGGTTCTCCAGCTCCGTGGCCATGCTCTCCACGTGCTGCGGTGGGCTGGGGAGAGCTGGCGGTGTCGAGCCGCTGCCTCTCACCGGCGCTGCAGCAGCCGGTGTCGCGCTAAAAAAGGGAGGAGAGGCCACGGTCAGTGGCTGGGCCAGGGAGGGCTGCGAGAAATGCCCAGCTCCCTCAAGAAGGAAACCCTCCCACCTCCCCGCCCCGGGCTGACCTTTCCCCGCACAGCTCACCTCTGCTGCCGCGAGCGCGCCTCCTGGCTGTCCCGGCTGCCTGAGCCTGCCACGGCCGGGGAGAATCCTTTGACGGCTCTGGGGTCGGGCACCAAGAGCTGCAGTGAACCGCTGCCTGAGCACGACACCAGCACCAGCAACAGCCTTGCACGGCGCTCCAGACCTTGCGAACTCGCTCAGCTGGAGCGTGGGCACGAGCCGGCTGGGTGAGACTCCGCGCCCGAATATAAGCAGCGAGGGACGCCTGGTCACAATCCGTTGCTCGGGGACGTCATAGTCCATCGCTAGCTGACATCACAGTCCATCGCTCGGTGACCTCAGAACCCATCGCTTGGGGAGGTCACGCCAGGCCCTCTTCGCCCACGGTGCTCGCCCCGGCAGCGCTGCGGCCCCGGCACAGGCGTCTGGGGTTACCCCAACGCCACTGCCCACTCCATCCCCCCACCTCTCGTCTCGTGCTCGCCATCGGTGTTTCAGGCCAGTCAGCGAGGCCTCGGCCGTGTCTTCCCAGGGCCCCGTCAGCTCGCTCTGGCCGTGGCAGGCATCTCCAGGCACACGTGGCAAGAGGCTTCATTCGGGAACGCCTCGAGCCTCCCTGAGAGGCTGTGGGACAAAGTGCCACAGGCTCTCCCCACACCCCAGCACCGCTGGCCAGCTCCGGGCTCCCCTGCTTCCTCCCACGGGGAGGACTTGGCTCGCTGTTGGGGATTTTCTCCTGCCTGTAGAGCCATCAGACCAATGCCTCCAGCCCCAAGCTCTGCGTGTCCATTTCCCGAAGGTGCTTGCACGCCTGCCCCGCCGTGGAGACGCCGCAGGAGGCCGTCGCTTCTCCAGACGGGTTTTTGCGCTCGGTTCCTGATGCCTCTTGGGCCAGGGAGGGGCTGGAAGGGGCCCGGCCTCCCCCGCTCGGAGTCTGCAGGGCGATGGGGGGACACAGCGCCAGCCAGAGAGCCCCAGCGCTCTGGGAAGAAGGTGCAGCCTTTTCCCCGTCAGACCTCAGCTTGCGCTGGGGGATCATGAGCGGAAAGAGGATCAGGAGACTTTGCAGTAGAGAGCTCTTGATACGCAGCCCTGCGTGGACACCTGCATCACTTCTGCATCAGCACAGCTGCATCACCTGGCAGTGATTCTCATCCAGTCTGAGGACTCCAAGGCTTTGGCTCCCAGAGTTCAAAGAACTTGCGCTTGCCAGACCTCAGACTAGAGAAATCCCTCTCTGCGTCAGGCAGCGTAACACCAAAAGTTCACAGTGCTGTCCCTTTCCCTGGCCCTCAACATGATTATGGATACCTTGTCACCTCCTGCGGAGTCCCAAGCTATCTTTCTGTCACTGCTCCAGTGGCGAGCGCCTAGGAATGAAAAAAAGCACCGTGGATTGAATTGGCTGGGGAAATAACCCATCGTAGTCTCATCTTCCCTCCGGTGTCTCGGAGCCTGATGCTGCAGCAAGATGGCCTCTCGCGGACAGAGCTGGGGAAGGGAGAAAAGCGAGAGCAGAACTGTCCTTCTCCCTATTTGTGATCTGGAGAGACACGGGCGATCGAGGCGAAAAGCGTAGTCAGGACCCTAAAGCTTAGGAAAGCAAGCTTTCCGCTCTCCAAGGAACTGGTGGATGGGACCCCCGTGGGAAACTGCCCTCTGGGATAAAGGAGCAGAAGAGAGCTGGCAGCTATCTAAAGCTATTTTGTCTTGGAGCACAACCACTCTCGATTCCCATCTGCAAGAAATGGGGCAAGGAAGGCAGGAGACCAGCATGGCTGAGTAAGGGCCTCCTGGTCAGACTGAAGGCCAAGAGGGAAATGCGCAGGCAGCAGAAGCAGGGACACGCACCCTGGGAGGAGCACAGGGACACTGCCTGGGAGCGTAGGGGTGGGATGAGGAAAGCTAGGGCACAGCTGGAGCTGAATTCGGTGAGGGATGCGAAGAATGCCAAAGAGGGCTTCTACGGGTCCGTCAGTCACCAAAGGAAGACAAAAGAAATTGTCCCCCCCCCCCCCCCCCGATGATAACTGAGACAGGGGATCTGGTGCCAACTGGCATGGAGAAGGCTGAGGGACTCAGGAACTTTCTTGCCCCCTCTTCCAATGGTAATCTCTCCTCCCACATCTCTCGAGGCTCTGAACCTCAAGGCAGGGGCTGGGGGAACAAAGTTCCTCCCATTGTAGGAAAAGACAAGGTTCGAGACCACCTGAGGAATGTGAACATACACAGGGCCGTGGGACCTAATGAGGTGCATCCCAGGGTCCTGACGGAACGGACAGCTGTAGTCGCTAAGCTGCTCTCCGTCGTATTTGAAAAGCGGTGGCAGTCAGGCAAAGTCCCTGAGAAAGGGAGAAAGGGACACATCACGCCCGTTTTTCAAAAGGGCAAAAAGGAGGCCTCCGGGAGCTAGCGACCAGTCAGCCTCACCTCCGTGCCTGCTGAGATCATGGAGCAGATCCTCCTGGAAGACATGTTGAAACATACGGAAGACAGGGAGGCGATTAGAGGCAGCCAAGGCTGTGGCTTCACCGACGGCAAATCGGGCCTGCCTAATCTGGTGGCCCTCTACGCTGGAGGGACTGCGTTGGTGGATAAGAGAAGAGCAACTGGTGGCATCTCTCCTGACTTCTGTGAGGCCTTTGATAGGGTCCCCCCACAACATCCTTGTCGCTACATTGCAGAGCTATGGGTTTGACGGGTGGACTGTGAGACGGACAAGGAACGGGCTGGCTGGCCACATCCAGAGAGCCGCAGCCAACAGCTCCATGTCCAAAGAGAGATCAGTAACCAATGGCGTCCCTCGGGGGTCTGTACTGGGACTGGTGCTGTGCAATGTCCTAATTAAGGACATCGACAGTGGGATTGAGGGCACCCTCAGCAAGCCTGCAGATGACACCGAGCTGAGCGGTGCAGCTGCTACGCTTGAGGGAAGGGATGGCACCCAGAGGGACCTTGACAGGTTTGAGAAGTGGGGCAAAGTGAACCTCGTGAAGTTCAACAGGGCCCCGTGCAAGGGTCTGCACCCGAGTGGGGGCAATCCCCAATATCGACACAGGCTGGGGGTCTGTACTTAAGCTAAGAGAGGGTAGATTTAGATTAGCGAGAAGGACGAAATTCTCTACTGCGAGGGTGGCGAGACGCTGGAACAGGTTGCCCGGAGAAGCTGTGGATGCCCCATCCCTGGAAGTGTTCGAGGTCAGGTTGGACGGGGCTCTGAGCAACCTGATCTAGCGAAAGAGGTCCCTGCCCGTGGCAGGGGGGTTGGAGCAGGTCATCCTGAAAGGTCCCTTCCAACCCAAGCCCATTCTATGGTTCTGTGATGCTATGCTGTTGCGGTTCTACAGATGCTGACCAGAGTCCGCCCAAGGCCCTTGGAGTGATCTGGGACAGAAGAGAAGGGAAGGGAAGGGAAGGGATTTTGCTGGGAGCAGTGTCTTCCTGACAGCCAAGCGCTGGGGTCCTGGAGCAGACCTTCCCATGGTGATGGGTCTCATCAAAAACTTGGCAAAAACTGGAATGCGGCTGACAGGAGTGACTTTTGGCAGACTCTGTAGAAGTCGCTGGCAGACCTTGCCGGCCAGACTGAAAGTAGGCTGAGCCTTGCCGGTAAGGAAGAAAGCCCCGCTGGCATAAAGGTTGTGTTGGCCGCGACACTAAGCCAAGGTACTGCAGGAGGACAACATACCGAAGAGGTATTTGGTAGTGAAGATCCCTTGGAGCAGTGCCAGAGCGAAAGAGGATTTGGCGTGAATGAAAACTGGGCTTGCTGGGCTGCCAAGTAGGAAGAAAATTGACCCCTGTGAAGACAAGGGACCACTTAGGGTGGCTTCACAGAGTAAGACAGCTGCCGTCTTACAGCTGGGTAAGGCGAAATGAAATCTCACGGGACGCTCTTGAAGCTCACTTGTGTTTGAGAGTTTTCTTTTTTTAAGCGTTACCCAATTGTTCCTTCTTCCAGTAAGAAATAAAGCTGCTAGAAATACCGCGTATGAGCTTTTACTGTAGAGATGTGCATGAAAAGAGCTGCTTCCCGGAGGACTACTCGACTGACATAGCATCGGCGCTGCTTGCTGTACGCTCCTTGGGCCGCCTTTTGTGTTGATGGGCGCAGCTGAGCGAGAGAAGCTTTACAATGGGACCTGATTTTTAGCTGGCCTTGATAAAAAAGCCCCACAACCCCAGAACGTTTTGGAGAGTGGAGGCTTGAAATGGGTATCAAGGCACCCTGAACTAGGGGATGCCAAACTCAAGTGTCGGCCATGGCCTTACGCAGGGCTTTGCATGGTCTTCATCTGTGCGTGAAAGATTTGCTCCAGGCGCTGGAGGCAAGAGGCAGCAGATGCAGGTGGGAGCCCCTTAAACAATCTGTGCCCTTCTGCATCTCATACACCCCTTTGTCTAACGCACAGGTCCCTTAGCCTTGCCTATAACCGTGTGTCCAGGACAGTGTCTTCTGCTCTTGGACGCTTGCCACTAGAGCACTGCGGCGAGGACTAGGCTCGAGACTCCTAGAACCCTGGGAGTCAGGGCCCCGAGTCCACCAGCAGCCTCTAATTGCCATGCTTCGCCTGCAGCCGCCTTTGTCTGCAATCCTCCCGTCTTTTACAGGGAAGTTGCCTACCTCCGCCTGGTCGCTGTCAGCGTGAGCTGGCAGGGGGCAACTGGGAAAAAGGAGTTATTCCTGAACCTGCTGCCCCGCTGTCTTGCGTAAAAGAGCCTGCCCGTAACGTGTCTAGGACAGGGGCCTTTGCTGAAAGACCTCTGCAGACAGACTAAGCAATTGGTTTCTTCTTGCTCCAAGCAAGAGGAAAAGCCAGAGGTTTCAAGGAAAGCTGAAGCCTTGTTGTGGTAAAGCAGAAGCACTAGGTTTAAACCGCAGCGCAGAAGAGCCGTGTTGCACCGGGGAAAGCTCGAGCAGGCTGGTGGGGTACCGTTCCCAGCAGCAGCCTGTCAACTAATTTTCCTGCCTTGGGCAGAGCAGATCCTGCCCAGCTTTGGGGCCACTTGCTAAGCACTGGGAAGGGACAGACGACATCTCCGTGCTGCCCTCTAGGCAGCCGCCCTCTCTGCACAGCGCCTGGGATGCCGGAGCAGAAAGGATGCGCTGCAGATGTGCAAGGAAAGGGCCTGGAGCGTATGTCGGCACTGCGACACCGCTAGACTCGGCTGAGGGGTATGACCTGGTCACCGTGCACTGTCCCCTTGCACAAGCAGAGGTGGTACTGTGCAGCAAAGACCCTGCAGGCTCCTGAGGCGTGCGGCATGCTGGAGAATGCGCAAAACCGTCCCAGGACTTGAGGAGCGTGCATGCTACTCAGATCTAATCTCAATCCTGAAGAAAAAAGAGGATGACGAGGAAAGGGCAAGAACTCAAGAACTGAACGCATGTTAGCAAATCCTAGCAAGGTGCCAGGGAGACCCTAAGGCGAGCAAGCAGAAGCCGCCGCCATTAACATCCCACCCTGTCCTATTGTTAGCAAAGCTGGGGGCTTTTTTCTGCGGTCTTCAATCCTTTCTTTTCTTGTACTGTCTACGAATTACACCTAGACTACTACTGAGAGCCTACTGGTCTCCTTGCTGGCGGTGAACCGTACAGCTTTTCCACGGCCACGTCAGAACAAGCCCCCCAGCATGGCCTTCATGGCTGCAGGCATTGGTTTTCAAAACCAAAGAGAAGAATAAACTGCACGTTTCTTCCCTTTCCTGGGAAGAAGCACGCCCACCCACACGTGTGGAAAGACTCTGCGGAGAGGAGAAGACAGAGCGGCCTGACGGCATTGCCATTTCTGTGCGTTGACATGCATCAGGAAACCCTTGCTCTGTCCCTGACCCGCAGTGCTCGCTCTCCGTGCGCTGTACCGAGCTTGCAAGGCTGCTGGGCGGAGGAGGCAGTAGGGCTCAGTGGACACGTGAAGAAAGGGGCAGAAAGCAGCACGGGTGGGGATAGCAACGCCACGGCGATTGGTCGCAATACTGAGACTTTTTCTGCAGTTTTCACACCTTTCTTTTCTTTTCTTTTCTTTTCTTTTCTTTTCTTTTCTTTTCTTTTCTTTTCTTTTCTTTTCTTTTCTTTTCTTTTCTTTTCTTTTCTTTTCTTTTCTTTTCTTTTCTTTTCTTTTCTTTTCTTTTCTTTTCTTTTCTTTTCTTTTCTTTTCTTTTCTTTTCTTTTCTTTTCTTTTCTTTTCTTTTCTTTTCTTTCACAAGAATTAGATTTAGGGGACCGGGATCTCTTGCCCACCAGCCTGAGCCCCATCTGCCGGTGCAGATGCGGTTTGCCCAGCCCCTCGGGCAGCCTCCCAGTGTCACCCACGGCAGGGTGGCTTCTTGGGGGGCTGGCAGGGGTCCTCAGGGCTGCCGGCCCTCCTCTTTGGGGCTCGCCGGGGCCCCCCAGGGGAGCGTTCGCTGCCCCGGCTGGGAGTGGAGGGCCCAGGCACAGCCTCCTCTGGGCCCTCCCGCGGTGGCCTCTTGCTCGGAGGTGAAGTGGCCTCAGGGCTGCCGGCCCTCCTCTTCGGGGCTCGCCGGGGCCCCCCGGGAGAGCGTTCGCTGCCCCGGCTGCGAGTGGAGGGCCCGGGCACAGCCTCCTCCGGGTCCTGCTGCGGCTCTTCTTGCTCCCCGCGGGTGGGAACGGGGGCAGAGCGGGGGCTGCCGGGACCCCCACGTAGGGCAGCCGATGAGGTGCTGGGGAGCTCTTCTGCCTCCGATCTCTCAGGGCTGCTGGAGGGGGCTGGACTGGGGGCAGGAGACCCCCTTGGGGAGGCAGCGGAGCCGGGGGCAGCTGCGGGGCTACCCTCCCGCTCCTCGGCACCACGGCCGTCCTCCAGGCCCATCCGATGTCGGGCCTCCCCGCTGCACCAGTCCACGATGGTGTCAACCAGCCGGCGCACAAAGCTCCTGGTGTGCCCGCCCAGGGCAGGCCACAGCAGCCGGCACAGGATTTCCTCGTCCAGGCCAAAGAGTTGCAGGATGGAGAGGACGAGCCTCTGTGCTGAGGATGTTTCCCAGCCGTCACCCTCGAAGATCAGCCACAGCTCCTGTCGCAGCCAGAGCATCACGGGCCGGAGCAGAGCTGGGTGCTCGCGGAAGAGGAACGCCCAGACGTGGGGTTGCAGGCTGCCCACGGGAGCCCCGGGCACCAGCCCCGCAGCTGATGGCTGGGATGCTGCAGGGCGATGGAGATCGTGGGAGCCTGGGTGTCCAGGAGCTCCTCCGGCCAAGTCGACCACCGCTGGTGGTGCTGCAGGTGGTGGGATGACATGCTCCTCAAAGTCGTTGTCCCCGCGCACCGAGTGCATGATGGATTGCACTCTTCTCTTGCAGAGGGGGCACTCGGGCTTGCTCTCAGCCCACCGCAAGATGCACGGGTAGCAGAATTGGTGGAGGCATGGCAGGACGTAGCTGGCCTCCTCCCAGCTGTCCAGGCAGATGGGACAGCGGTTCTCCAGCTCCGTGGCCATGCTCTCCACGTGCTGCGGTGGGCTGGGGAGAGCTGGCGGTGTCGAGCCGCTGCCTCTCACCGGCGCTGCAGCAGCCGGTGTCGCGCTAAAAAAGGGAGGAGAGGCCACGGTCAGTGGCTGGGCCAGGGAGGGCTGCGAGAAATGCCCAGCTCCCTCAAGAAGGAAACCCTCCCACCTCCCCGCCCCGGGCTGACCTTTCCCCGCACAGCTCACCTCTGCTGCCGCGAGCGCGCCTCCTGGCTGTCCCGGCTGCCTGAGCCTGCCACGGCCGGGGAGAATCCTTTGACGGCTCTGGGGTCGGGCACCAAGAGCTGCAGTGAACCGCTGCCTGAGCACGACACCAGCACCAGCAACAGCCTTGCACGGCGCTCCAGACCTTGCGAACTCGCTCAGCTGGAGCGTGGGCACGAGCCGGCTGGGTGAGACTCTGCGCCCGAATATAAGCAGCGAGGGACGCCTGGTCACAATCCGTTGCTCGGGGACGTCATAGTCCATCGCTAGCTGACATCACAGTCCATCGCTCGGTGACCTCAGAACCCATCGCTTGGGGAGGTCACGCCAGGCCCTCTTCGCCCACGGTGCTCGCCCCGGCAGCGCTGCGGCCCCGGCACAGGCGTCTGGGGTTACCCCAACGCCACTGCCCACTCCATCCCCCCACCTCTCGTCTCGTGCTCGCCATCGGTGTTTCAGGCCAGTCAGCGAGGCCTCGGCCGTGTCTTCCCAGGGCCCCGTCAGCTCGCTCTGGCCGTGGCAGGCATCTCCAGGCACACGTGGCAAGAGGCTTCATTCGGGAACGCCTCGAGCCTCCCTGAGAGGCTGTGGGACAAAGTGCCACAGGCTCTCCCCACACCCCAGCACCGCTGGCCAGCTCCGGGCTCCCCTGCTTCCTCCCACGGGGAGGACTTGGCTCGCTGTTGGGGATTTTCTCCTGCCTGTAGAGCCATCAGACCAATGCCTCCAGCCCCAAGCTCTGCGTGTCCATTTCCCGAAGGTGCTTGCACGCCTGCCCCGCCGTGGAGACGCCGCAGGAGGCCGTCGCTTCTCCAGACGGGTTTTTGCGCTCGGTTCCTGATGCCTCTTGGGCCAGGGAGGGGCTGGAAGGGGCCCGGCCTCCCCCGCTCGGAGTCTGCAGGGCGATGGGGGGACACAGCGCCAGCCAGAGAGCCCCAGCGCTCTGGGAAGAAGGTGCAGCCTTTTCCCCGTCAGACCTCAGCTTGCGCTGGGGGATCATGAGCGGAAAGAGGATCAGGAGACTTTGCAGTAGAGAGCTCTTGATACGCAGCCCTGCGTGGACACCTGCATCACTTCTGCATCAGCACAGCTGCATCACCTGGCAGTGATTCTCATCCAGTCTGAGGACTCCAAGGCTTTGGCTCCCAGAGTTCAAAGAACTTGCGCTTGCCAGACCTCAGACTAGAGAAATCCCTCTCTGCGTCAGGCAGCGTAACACCAAAAGTTCACAGTGCTGTCCCTTTCCCTGGCCCTCAACATGATTATGGATACCTTGTCACCTCCTGCGGAGTCCCAAGCTATCTTTCTGTCACTGCTCCAGTGGCGAGCGCCTAGGAATGAAAAAAAGCACCGTGGATTGAATTGGCTGGGGAAATAACCCATCGTAGTCTCATCTTCCCTCCGGTGTCTCGGAGCCTGATGCTGCAGCAAGATGGCCTCTCGCGGACAGAGCTGGGGAAGGGAGAAAAGCGAGAGCAGAACTGTCCTTCTCCCTATTTGTGATCTGGAGAGACACGGGCGATCGAGGCGAAAAGCGTAGTCAGGACCCTAAAGCTTAGGAAAGCAAGCTTTCCGCTCTCCAAGGAACTGGTGGATGGGACCCCCGTGGGAAACTGCCCTCTGGGATAAAGGAGCAGAAGAGAGCTGGCAGCTATCTAAAGCTATTTTGTCTTGGAGCACAACCACTCTCGATTCCCATCTGCAAGAAATGGGGCAAGGAAGGCAGGAGACCAGCATGGCTGAGTAAGGGCCTCCTGGTCAGACTGAAGGCCAAGAGGGAAATGCGCAGGCAGCAGAAGCAGGGACACGCACCCTGGGAGGAGCACAGGGACACTGCCTGGGAGCGTAGGGGTGGGATGAGGAAAGCTAGGGCACAGCTGGAGCTGAATTCGGTGAGGGATGCGAAGAATGCCAAAGAGGGCTTCTACGGGTCCGTCAGTCACCAAAGGAAGACAAAAGAAATTGTCCCCCCCCCCCCCCCCCGATGATAACTGAGACAGGGGATCTGGTGCCAACTGGCATGGAGAAGGCTGAGGGACTCAGGAACTTTCTTGCCCCCTCTTCCAATGGTAATCTCTCCTCCCACATCTCTCGAGGCTCTGAACCTCAAGGCAGGGGCTGGGGGAACAAAGTTCCTCCCATTGTAGGAAAAGACAAGGTTCGAGACCACCTGAGGAATGTGAACATACACAGGGCCGTGGGACCTAATGAGGTGCATCCCAGGGTCCTGACGGAACGGACAGCTGTAGTCGCTAAGCTGCTCTCCGTCGTATTTGAAAAGCGGTGGCAGTCAGGCAAAGTCCCTGAGAAAGGGAGAAAGGGACACATCACGCCCGTTTTTCAAAAGGGCAAAAAGGAGGCCTCCGGGAGCTAGCGACCAGTCAGCCTCACCTCCGTGCCTGCTGAGATCATGGAGCAGATCCTCCTGGAAGACATGTTGAAACATACGGAAGACAGGGAGGCGATTAGAGGCAGCCAAGGCTGTGGCTTCACCGACGGCAAATCGGGCCTGCCTAATCTGGTGGCCCTCTACGCTGGAGGGACTGCGTTGGTGGATAAGAGAAGAGCAACTGGTGGCATCTCTCCTGACTTCTGTGAGGCCTTTGATAGGGTCCCCCCACAACATCCTTGTCGCTACATTGCAGAGCTATGGGTTTGACGGGTGGACTGTGAGACGGACAAGGAACGGGCTGGCTGGCCACATCCAGAGAGCCGCAGCCAACAGCTCCATGTCCAAAGAGAGATCAGTAACCAATGGCGTCCCTCGGGGGTCTGTACTGGGACTGGTGCTGTGCAATGTCCTAATTAAGGACATCGACAGTGGGATTGAGGGCACCCTCAGCAAGCCTGCAGATGACACCGAGCTGAGCGGTGCAGCTGCTACGCTTGAGGGAAGGGATGGCACCCAGAGGGACCTTGACAGGTTTGAGAAGTGGGGCAAAGTGAACCTCGTGAAGTTCAACAGGGCCCCGTGCAAGGGTCTGCACCCGAGTGGGGGCAATCCCCAATATCGACACAGGCTGGGGGTCTGTACTTAAGC